>NC_056750.1:71671713-71859213 GCF_019279795.1 Protopterus annectens | reverse complement strand
CAGTATGGTGAATAACAGTGGGCTGAGAACACATTCCTGTGGAGCCGCGGTGTTAATTGTGATGCACTTTGTTGTGTTTTTACCTGAACAACACCCTTTGTGGTCTCTCAATCAGGAATTGCAGAATACAGTTACAGTGATGTTTACTGATTCATAAATGTGCCAGTTTTTCTATCAGCTGCATTGATACCACCATATTAAATGCAGAGCTGAAGTCTATGAACAACATCCTCACATAGTTGTCTTTGCCCTCTAATTGCTCAAGGGAAATGTATAGTGCTACTTACTGATATGGCATCAGCCGTGGATCTTTTGCGTAGTTCTGTACGCAAACTGCGAAGGGTCAAAATGAGGAGGCAGGCCTGATGAAAGATTCTTTTTGATCAGCCGCTCAAAACATTTCATGACAGTGGATGTCAGAGCAACTGGTCTGTAGTCGTTCGGGCTGGAGAGAGTGGTTTTCTTAGGTAGTGGGATGATGTTAGTTTCCTTGTAGCATGAGGGTATTTTTGCTATGGCAAGAGAAGTGTCATTTTCTTGAGCACTGTGCATAGTTGATCAGCACATCCTTTTAATACGTTGCCCAGTGTGTTGTCTGGACCAGCAGCCTTCCTGGGGTTCAGTCTCCTTAGCTGTCTTCTTACCTCCTCTGTGCTGAGGATGACTACTGCATCCTTCTCATCAGTGGGTAGCTTTAGTGCCAGCTTTTTGTTTCTTTCCTCAAATCTACTAAAGAAAATGTTCAAATTGTCCAGAAATTCAGTGCTGTCCTCACACTGTGCTGACCTGATTTTGTATTCCTTAGCCATGTAGGCTGTGTTTCTCTCCTTCAGAAGCTCATATACCTTTAGGGGTGAGGCATGGCTTCTGGTTAGCTCTAAATGTGATGCTCTTGGTATTTATTACCCCATCAACACAGTTTGAAAAGAATGCCATCACTAAGTCAGTGTATTCATCTATGTTCAGATGCTGATTCACTGTGGCTGCATCCTTGAATATATCCCATTTGCTTCTTTCAAAGCAGTCTTGGAGGGCCTCCATAGCCCCCTTGGGCCATACCCTGATTTGTTTTTTTCTGGGTTTCTCTCTAACCAGTGCAGGTGTGTAAGCTGGGATAGCAAGATGGTATAATGGTCAGATTTTCCCATTTGTGGAAATTGCACTGTCATTGTTTAAGTTTATGTACACGTTGTCTAGGATATTATCACCCCTTGTAAGAATGTCTGCATACTGATGGTGGTGTGGAGTACTTCTTTCAAATCAGCTTTATTTAAGTCACCAGCTGCCACGTGTACAAAGTCAGGATATTTGCTCTGCAGCTCACCCATATGATTGCATAGTTTATTTAGAGCCTCAGTGGTATTAACACTAGGTGGGATATACACCACTGTTACAATGACCCCATTCAGCTCCCTGGGCAAGTAAAATGGTCTACATTTAATGGACAGGAAAAGTTCTCACAGCAGTGCAGATGTTATAATAATAACAGTAATAAGCAGATGTTATAATAAGAAAAAAAACAGGTGTACACTAGAAATAAAAATAAAGGTGTATTGAAGAAACTGTTACAGCATGAACTAGCTCATAGGTATGCGTGCAGACAGGGCGCCTGTTAAAATTCTGAGGAATTTGTGATCTGCAGAGAAGTGAAATTGTGAGTGAGAACTGAGGAATTTACTACATCTGAGGACCCCCCCCCCCAAGGTACGGTGATCTGGATTTAGTATATATAAGAGGCAAGGATTTAAGTCCTTCTACAAAAATACTTTCTGTCATAGTGTAATAGTGAGATTCAGAATGCCCTTTTTTTTGGGGGGGGGGGGTAATTGTTTATTTTTTTGCATAGTCATTTGCTGCACATGTAGTAGGGAGCCATACAAAAAAAAATACCATAGTTTATACGGTATGTTAAGTAGCAGGCGAGGTTACACTAAGAAGACATATTATACACAGAAGAATTTAAAGCTTGGTTATAAAGTCTGAACCATTTCAGTTCCAATAACACAATAACATGGAGCTGTATAGTTCATAGGTAAAAAAATGCTTCTTTTTACTTATTTGTTGCGAGTTTATAATTACAGTCTGGGAAAATGCATGCCCGTGCCTCAAAACTACATATACTGTTGCTTGCATGATATGAGACCCTTGTACACTAAGGTTGCTGCATGTCAATCTTTTTTAAGCAGAAGGTTTGGAAACTATGCAGTTAGAGGGCTGGAAACTAGTAAAATAGGTATTGCACAATGGGCTTGCCAAACCAGGCACTTGTAGTGCTGGAAATCGGTAAACTTGCACAATGGGCTTGCCAAACCAGGCACTTGTAGTGCTGGAAATCGGTAAACTTGCACAATGGGCTTGCCAAACCAGGCACTTGTAGTGCTGGAAATCGTAAACTTGCACAATGGAAACCAGGCACTTGTAGTGCTGGAAATCGGTAAACTTGCACAATGGCTTGCCAAACCAGGCACTTGTAGTGCTGGAAATCGGTAAACTTGCACAATGGGCTTGCCAAACCAGGCACTTGTAGTGCTGGAAATCGGTAAACTTGCACAATGGGCTTGCCAAACCAGGCACTTGTAGTGCTGGAAATCGGTAAACTTGCACAATGGGCTTGCCAAACCAGGCACTTGTAGTGCTGGAAATCGGTAAACTTGCACAATGGGCTTGCCAAACCAGGCACTTGTAGTGCTGGAAATCGGTAAACTTGCACAATGGGCTTGCCAAACCAGGCACTTGTAGTGCTGGAAATCGGTAAACTTGCACAATGGGCTTGCCAAACCAGGCACTTGTAGTGCTGGAAATCGGTAAACTTGCACAATGGGCTTGCCAAACCAGGCACTTGGAGTGCTGGAAATCGGTAAACTTGCACAATGGGCTTGCCAAACCAGGCACTTGGAGCGTTGGAAATCGGTAAACTTGCACAATGGGTTTGTCAAACCAGGCACTTGGAGTGCTGGAAATCGGTAAACTTGCACAATGGGTTTGTCAAACCAAGTAGTCAGAGTGAAATTCACAGTGGGAAGACGTATAAGCAGACTCGAATTAAAATTTAAACGTCTAACCTCTTGTATTTCTGTGATTTTCAAAGGTCGCACATTTTGACTAATTCATTTATTGCTTACCTTTTTAAAATTATGCATATTTTGTGAGTGAAGCCTGAAAATTCTAGTCAACATACAGTGACAGTATTTCAGTTAGCAGACTTTTTTTCTTCAGAAAATACATGTTGACTTGAATTATCAAGTGACTTTTAGAATTATTTTAAAAGTGTCCTTGATTTTAGGTCTTTGACACACTAATGCTTTTTAGTTTTGTAATTGATTCTCAGCTGCAAAACACAGAACAATTCTCATCTGTGAAGGTACAAAATTGTCCATTCAGAAAACTAGAACAATAAAATGAATAATGATAGAAACTTTGGAAAAGGCTTTCTAATTAGGTTGGCAGTGTTTCGCATCTCAGATGTTAAACGTCACCATCCTTATCTGGTAGAGCATTACTCGCACACTGTTTTCATGTACTGGTTAATTGTACGGAAAAAAAAACATACCTTCATGTGACTTTTTACTTTAGTTATTTAATGAGATGTTTCAGTTGGAATTATCTGTCTGCAGAAGGACTAATGAAGTGCTTATTGTGGGTATTTTTTATCTTGTGTAAAGCTGCATTATCTCTGTTACCTTTTGAATCCGTTCTTTCTGGAATTTAAATCAACATGTGAGAGTCTGCTAGTTGTATGTAAGTGTGCTGGATTAAATGAAAAATGTAGCAGGATTTGTATGGAAATGGAAAAAAATGAAACTAGTAGAGACTAGCAGGAGAACGGAGTATTGAGTGGTGAAAGCATGGATGCATCAGGATACAGCTACAATTAAAATTCCAGCTCCTGATGTTAAGCCTTGTACATAGAGGAGCTCTGCCTAATGCTTGTAGGTGAGAAGTTTGCTTGTAGGTGAGAAGTTACCAAGTAATATTACAGAACCTCAGGTCCTGTTAAGTCTGGTACATGGCACAGTATTGTCTAATGTTTACAGGTGGGAAGTCATCAGGTGTTATTACAGTTAATGCCTGGTGAACCACACGTTAATTTGCACGGCAAACAAGCTAATATTTTTTATGGCTGTAATCTGTGTAGGCAGGGAATTCCATATTGTGGTGGTATATTCTATGAATAGTCCATCCCATATTTGTTGTGAAACCTAATGTTGCTTGAAAGGTTAATAGACAACAATATTACTGAATAAATATTACTGAATAAGGGGGCTCACTCTGTGCAAGTGGCAGGGAGATGTTGGGCAGGGCTGTAGTTAAGTTGTTTACCCTTGGCAATGTCCCTGTTTGGCATCCCCCCTGGCCAGAGGTGAGGACCAAGACAAAAAATCCCTGAATTTGAAAAGAAATAAAATAGGAGAATTGCCATTTAGAACAGCATGTAGCAAGGAGCTGCTTGTCACAGTTTAAAAAGCTACTTGCTACAGTTTTGGAAGTAATTTAACTAACTGTGATTACGAACATGGATAATTAAATGCTTTCTACTACAGTGCCACTGCAGTTCTTACTGCAAGAACAGTGCAGGAACTGTTTGTCCCTTAGACTAAAGCATTGATTGTGTTTTCTGACTGCTGACTCCTAGGGCAGCCATTCCACTCCCCTGCCCCTTCTGTGGTTCATGTATTGGTGGTTTTATACCATGCAGGTGTAAGTGATGTGCTAGGACACAGTTTCTTCACTAAGTCCTTGCCATTAAGGTCAGTGAAGTTGGACAGCAGTAATACTAGTTCTTTAAAGCATTTGTGGTGAATTTAACACCTTTATACATTTAGTTTCTTGTTTATTTGTATGATTTGTTTAAGAACACTACCATAGAGTTAGTCTGGTTAAAAGAAGACCACTGAGCACTTTGAATTTGTATTCAGGTGTTACAAGAAGTCGGCTCTGAAAAGGAAGCAAGTAACTAGTTATTCTATTTAACTGCATTTATGTATGTACATGTTAACCAAACTTGAACTCACTTAGTGATTTCTGAGATACGTTTGCCCTTTTTGGCTCTGTTCCCTGGTGATCATCCATTCTTCTGTTGTCCAGTTGGCCTATTTGTTCCCATCTCTTCAGTGAAGATCGGACAACAAAGGACATGATTTTGGCAGCTGTTAAGGGTAGTTTTCAGTTTTTCCTTCTGCATCTCTGTGTGTATGCAGATAGGCTTATCCCCAAGCAGCTATGCAATGGGTTGACTGTGCTAGATGCCTCCCCCACTTCCGCGAGGACATTCCTAGCAAGAAACCCTGCTGCGTGCCTTAAGGCACTGCTGGCAGACTTCCCCAGTCTCCACCAGGGATAGTCATGCCCACATGTGCTTCTTTGTCATCCTCACTCAGTGATCTCATCCTGGTAACCTGGTTATAGCTGGAGCCTTCCTTCTATGTCCTAGAGCTCTGGAGATTGAATTCCAAGATATTTAACAGTTGTGAAATAGTTGGTTTACCATTGCATGTAATGGTAGGATGTTCACATACTTGCCATTCTTTTTGTCTTAATATGTGCATTTTATTTATTTATTTACCGGGAAAGTCTGACTGGGCCAGAAGCCCATTTTCAGTGGAGGCCCAGGGAGAAATGCTCCACAGAAATATAAGCAAAATACAATAATTAGGTAATACAGTACTTATACATACAGTTCGAATCAGTCTCCAGAGCCGTGGACGAGGGTAAGGCGGTCCGCACAGCCTGTCTGGACCTTGTCAAGGCCTTTGACACCATCCCCCATTCTGGAATCATAGATAGATTTACTAAACTGGGCATTAATCCGTACGGCACTCAATGGGTTACCAACTGGCTTACTGACAGAACCCATACTGTAAAAGTAGCCGATTCCAAATCCAGCTCCAGACAAACTGGCTTACTGACAGAACCCACACCGTAAAAGTAGCCGATTCCAAATCCAGCTCCAGACAAGTGACAAGTGGAGTACCTCAGGGTTCAGTCCTGGGACCGCTGTTGTTTGGCATCTACTTCTCTGAAGTACAGGCCAACACTAAGGGATGCTGGCTAACAAAGTTCGCAGATGACTGCAAACTGGGAGCCATTACTGAATCCCCCGATGATGTGGCTACTCTACAAAAGGGCCTTACAGAAACAGATACTTGGTGCCAGAGCCATGGGCTCAAGCTCAATGCCAAGATATGTATAGTTATCCCCTTTGGGAAAACACATGTACCCGTGAATTACCACACAGGTGGCAGTACACTAAACACTGGAAGTGTGATAAGAGACTTAGGGACACAGGTGGACAGTGATCTCACCTTCAATAGCCACATCGCCACAACAGTCAGGAAATCCTTCTATGTGGCACACCTCATCACCAAGGGCTTTTCATCCAGAAAAAAGGAGGTCATTGTCCCACTGTACTTATCCCTCATTAGACCCATTATAGAATACAACGCCCTGTTTGGTATGTACCTCTCTAGACACCTGCAACAACTGGAAAGGCCGCAGAAATACCTCACTAAAAGAATCACAGGCCTAAAGCAGATGCCGTACGCTGACCACCTTAAAAAACTCCAACTATACTCTGTCTCATATCGTCTACTCAGAGGCGATCTCTGCTTAACATACAAGGCCACATCAAACCCCGAGCTGTTGGACATGCTACACTTAAAGAAATCCCAATCCCTCGGAGCCACATGCTCCAGGGATCTTAACCTTGTCATCACAATAAACAAAACATGCTGAAGGGATAGATTTCTGACCCAGAGACTCCCCAGACTCTGGAATAGACTGCCCATACATGTCAAGCAGAACGCTTCTTTGTCCGTCTTCAAAAGAAATCTTGACGATTGGGTGGGAGAAAGGAAATTCACCCCAGGGATCACATCAGTCGCCCTGCTAGACAGGGGTCCAGGGAAGTAAATAGCGTGGGATGAAATAGCCAGGGAATTATGTCTAGGCTTGTATAGGCCTTAGGGCCGATAGCCTAGTACCAACCTATGAACCTATGTAGAATACACATCATCTAGTTAGTGTATACAGAGTGGTATTCCATACAGTTTTCTAGTAGATACAGGTTCAAAAAGAAAAACACGAGCATTTCAGTGAAGATCACTGTGAGAAAAAAATTTGTATTGTGTAAATATTAAATAACAGTTATGAACAAATGAGATTTCCTTTATATATATATGTATGTATATATTTTTTGTGAGTAGTAATAAACACTGAGGAGTGGGAGACAATGAGGTAAGGAGTGGACAGTGTGTTGAAAGAGTTATACATGTCTTGTCTGTAACTCTCTATTTTATTTGTATTTAGTCATAATCCAGATTTCATTAACATGTTGGGTAAAATACAGTTATAAGCTATCTGAACTGCTGTTATTTCCTTCTTATTGTAAAGAATATTTGAATTGATGGTATATTGAAAGAGTTTAATTCCCATGCACAGCATTGGTTCCATGACAAAGAGGAAGACTTGAGTGTAGCTCAGAGGTCTTGAGGTCAAGTAGTGAGCTGGATGCCAGCAGAGTTGGACGGGAGGATATGAGAGAGTGACTGCTGACAACTTGCACCTACCCGGAGAAGGAGGCAGCTCAGTCCATTGCAGCCGTGACACTTAATGGACAGTGGATCTTCTTATTTATGCAGCTTAAGAACCGCGCTCGAGTACTTGTCGAGCAGAATGTACTGTAGCTAGGGTGTGTGTGTGTCTGTGTGTGTGTTCACATATTCATTAGGAGATAGGTCAGTAGTCCATATGGCTAATGAAAAAATCCCTGATGCCTGTCTAGATAGCAAGCCCTCTCCCAAGTTGTCTGATAGAAATCTTATGGTCAGCATGCAGCAGGGGCGAAAAAAGTTATATCAGTATTGTCATAAATTATAATACTCATGAGAAGATGCTGAAAAGTTAACTTCAAGGGACAATCGTTGGAGACTGTGTGATTGAGTTATAGAGTGTTGACACTTTAACAAGGCACCTGTTAGCATTTAGTGGCAGTTGGTGACTTTAGAGGGGGTAGGGGTATGCAGGAAGCAACTGAATGAGTGAGGCTGTCTGGAATGGGCTGAGGCTGTATTATTGCATGCCACTGATCATTTATGTGTGAAGCTACTTCATGTGGTTTAGGGTTTAATTCCCGCAGTCCTCCTTTGCCTGCTGTATTACTTTGAATAAGTCACTTAATCAGTCAGTGCTTTTGGGTTGTTGAAAATTTAGGCTTGGGTTATTAATGGTCTCCTGGACTGCATGACTAATAACTACCTATGGACCTAAACCAAAAGGAGAATAAAAGTGCCACCAAGAGCACATGGATGCCAACCAAAACAATCCTATAGGTAGCACATGGAGGCAGAACCATTTTGGCTCCACTAATTTATTAATACAATGCGAAAAATACGTATGGAGCTATAGACATAAACTTTTTATACTCGTGGTTTAAACCTGAAATAGGTCTATATGAAGCTGGGTCTTAAGGGTCTTTACCCTCTTTGGGTAACACAGCCACCACAGCTTTCTTCCAAGATGCTGTTAGACAAAACTGTCACTGTCTTTATCACTTTGTTTCCTTCCAGCTTCCAGACTTCCACAGGAATGCTGCCTGTTCCTGGAGACTTCCCTGTTGATTGATTATGCCTTGCCATTTTTAGCTCATCTCTTCCTGTCATAATTACTACTAATTGTTCAGCTTCGTCTTCCTCTAACCAAGGTGTAATTAAGTTTTTCATGACTATTTCCATTTGTACCTTTCCTTGGTTTCCACATTCTTTTGATATATAGAAATTTTCATAAAATCACTGAAATATCTGTAATGCCTCCCTATAGGATCTCTTATCTATTTTTCTTGTTGTAGTATGCTTTAATTTAACAACAGCCCTTTCTGCTTTCGCTTGCCCTAGTTATTGTGTGAAAAGTTTTTGTGCTCTGGAGTTATTTTCAAAAAACATTGCTGTGATAGGGATGGGGCTGACGCAGATCTTAAGGGCATTATGAGGGTCCTGCCATCAACATCCCCCAGGAGTTTATTTTTTCCCCATTATGATTTACCCCCATTACTCCCCCTCCCACACAGTTCTTGTGGTTGTATCCAAGGGGTGAGCATGCAGTTGGGACATGCAGCGTTTTACCCTGCCTCTATAGCAGTTCAACCATGTCCCCACCATACCCCCTCTTTGAACCATGCCTCCTAGTAGTGATGTTCCCAGCCTCTACCCAGGATCATTACAAGAGATGCCTACAGAACCAGCCTCCCAGCACGGATGGTAATGCCCATCCCTCCTGGCCTCTGTAGTCTCCTGAGCTGCTAATCAAACCCAGGTCGCTTGAGCCATAGTCAGGACTTTATCCTTTTGTGCCACTGGAGAAGTGCTTTGTTGCTGTATATGTACCTAACTAATATAGGTCTTGTCTGCTTTCTTACAGCCAGATTTCATAGGTTCATACTAGGCTATCTGCCCTAGGGCATTTATAAGCCTAGCCAGAATGTGTTTGGCTTTCGCCACCCATTTTAAATTTATTTTGCTATGCCCTTTTTCGAGGTTAGTATACTGTGCCTCTGTCTAACAGTGACACAGAAGTGATACCCGGGGTAAACCTACGATCTCCCATCCACTCATCAAGATTCCTCTTGAAGAGAGTCAATGAGGGACTCTGCCTAACCTGGACAGGGATTTTATTCCAGAGTGAAGGGAGCCTCTGGGTTATGAATCTGTCCCTCCAGCATGTCCTATTTATTTCAGTGCTGAGGTTCAAGTCTCTTGAGCGTGTAGCTCGATGGGATTTGGATTTTCTGAGGTGCAGCATGTCCATTAATTCCGGGTTGGACATGGCTTTATACGTCAGGCACAGATTGCCTCTGAACAGGCGGTATGCCATTGAGTAGAGCTGGAGTTTCTTTAACCGGGCAGCATATGGCATCTGTTTGAGCCCTTTGATCCTCTTGGTGAGGTACTTTTGGGGTCTTTCCAGTTGCTGCAGGTGTCTGGTAAGGTACATCCCAAAAGGGGCATTGTACTCAATTATGGGCCTGATGAGGGATGAGTAAAGAGGCACGATGACCTCCCCTGATCTAGATGTGAATCGCTTCATGATTAGGTGGGCTATATAAAATGTTTTTCTAACCACTTTGGCCACGTGGTTGTCAAATGAGAGATTGCTATCAACTTGGGTCCCCAGGTCCCTAATTACTTCTTCTGTACTTAATGGATTACCACCTATGTGGTAATTTATGGGCACTTTGTTTTTGCTAAAGGGGATGACTATACACTTTTTGGCATTTAGCTTGAGGCTATGGCTCTGGCACCAGTTGTCTGTTTCTATGAGGCCCTTTTGGAGGATTCTTGTGTCGGCTGGAGAGTCGATTATGGCCCAGTTTGCAGTCATCTGAACTTGGTCAGCCACAGTCCTTCCGTGTTGGCCTGTACCTCCGAGAAATATATACCGAACAAGAGAGGTCCCAGGACTGAGCCTTGTGGGACACCACTTGTAACTGGTTTGGAGTCTGACATGGCTCCAGCAATTCTAACCATGTGGGTTCTGTCCTTGAGCCAGTTTGCAATCCATCTAGTGACATAGGGATTTATATTTAAGCTGGTGAGCTTATCTATAATGCCCCGAGTGGGGTATTGTATCGAAGGCTTTTGCGAGGTCCAGGTAGGCTGTGTGGACCACCTTCCCCTCGTCAATGGCCTTGGTGACTGTTTCAAAGAAATCAACCAGGTTTAAGAGGGAGGATCTGCCCTTAACAAAGCCGAACTGGGTAGGATCCAGTGTCTGTAGGTCCCCAATATCTTTATTTATGAGGTCCATGATGATCCTTTCCATAGCTTTGCAGACCAAGCTAGTCAGGCTTATGGGGCGATAGTTTTCAGGATCCGTTGAGGCACCACCTTTATGGAGAGGGACCACTGTTGCTGTACGCCACTCTTTGGGCACATATCCCGTAGTAAGGCTGAGATTGAACAGTAGTTTTATGTTTGGGCTTAGCTCTTCTTGGAGGTCATGTAGAACGCAGCCCGGGACACCGTCTGGTCCCATTGATGCTGTGTTTTTTGCTTTGGAGAAGGCGGCTCTTACCTGAGCATCTAAGATGTCAGGGGGTCAGCACTCTGCTAGGATAGATATTTGCCCTTTTGGTGGGGGGGGGGAGTTTGCGCTGAACCTATCAGCTAGGATGTTGGCAATGTCTGTGGGTTCGGTGTATTTCTTGTCATTTTGGACTAATTCTGAGCATATCTGGGAATTACCACCCAGGTTCCTAACATAACTAAAGAAAGCCTTGTGATTATCCTTAGTGTCCTGTGCAATTTTTCTCTCAAAGCTGGCCTTAGACAATTTTATGAGTGCCCGTAGTTTTTTGCTAATACTGATCAGTGATGCCTTCCCTTTTTGGGATTTTGCTCTATCATTTAGTAGCTTCCTCCTTCTATTGTATAGTTTGTTTATGGCTGCGGTCCACCAGACAGGACATCTGCCTTTGGAGGATTTGGTCTTGGTTTTATTTGGGATCGCATGATCCATGCATTCCTGAAGGTGTTCATAGAATGCGTTTATAAAGGATTCTGCGGTCTGGGCCGTATTTTCCACAGGCCCGGGGGCTTTGAAGGATTCCACCTCGGTTTTGAGGAGTGTGAAATTTGCTTTAGAGAAGTTTTTCACTGTGGTTTTATGGGCAGGGGGTGAAGTCGGGATGTGAATATCCAGTGAGATTAGTTTATGGTCTGGTCTTACCAGTGAGGGATACACTTCTGGTCTGGAGCATAGAGTCCCCATGTTGGTGATGATCAGGTCCAGTATGTTTTCCCCTCTTGTGGGAGTGGTAACAAGTTGTTCCATAGCATTTGAGTTCATAAATTCTAGGAACCTTTGGGCTAGGGTGTTGGAGCTAGAGTAATGCTCCCAGTCTATGTTTGGGTAGTTGAAGTTGCCCAATATAATGGTGTTTGGAGAGACCTTCATATTTTCCAGTGTTCTCAGGAAGGCCGAGTGGGGTTCCTGGGTTTGGGAGGGTGGTCTGTAGCAGGCTATAAACTGGAAGGCAGTTTTACCCGCTGTTAGTTGCACATGGATAGTCTCTGATGCTTCGTGCTTTGCCACCAACCTGGAGGTGTGGGTATCTTTGATGAATATCGATACTCCCCCTCCTTTTGTGATTCGGCCCAAGTTTTGGGGCCGAAAAGCATGGTATGAGGTATAACCTGGTAGTGCTGGGGTGCTCTCGGGAGCCCTGAACCAGGTTTCTGTTACTGCACAGATATCGATGTTCTCCATGCTAAGGAGAGTTTTGAGTGCGTGCATCTTGAGGTTTAGACTTCTGGCGTTGAGTAGCATTACTCTTAGTTTCTTATCCCTTGTGATACCTATGGAGGTGGGTTTGTCTTTTGAGCCTTGCCTAAAAAAGGCACTATTGGGGTAGCAAGAGCCTTTGCCAATATCTGAAAGCCTAGGGGTGACAGGTGCAAGCCGTCCCTAGCAAAGCATCGTGGCTTGTCGAGCATATCATCCCAAGCTGACAGGCATTGGATCCCCTTTGAATGACACCAGTACTTAAGCCAGTTGTTGAAATTGATCATCTTGTCTTCATATTGTGGCATCATTCTTGGTGAGGGTAAGATGCTACTCAAGGTCAGGGTCATACCGGCCTGGGCTACATGCTCAGAGAGCTCCTCTATGTCTCTTTTCATGTAGTCCAGGGAGGTACGTCTCAGGTCATTCACACCAGCATGGACAATGACTGAGTCATATTTGTACTTGCCTTGGAGTGACCTGAGTGCTTGTGTTATGTGGCGGATCCTAGCGCCCGACAGGCTGCTCACCGTGACCCTCTCCTTTTTCAGCCTGGTGAGCGGGACATCAGTGTGCCTGACGATAGAGTCACCTATTACAAGTGTATCAGGTGTGTTGTTTAGTCTTAAGGGCTGTGACTGTTCGGCACACTGGCTTTGTGAGATATGTGTTGCACGTGTTTTGTTTTGGGGTAGCGGTTGCTTGGGTGTCTGCTTTGGAGGTCTCTGCTGCTTAGGCAGATCTTTATTTAGAGCCTCCGAGTATGTTTTTGTGTGATTATGTGTTTGGTTTGCTGTCGTGGTAGGTCTGTGTGAGACTGGAATTGTAGTGAGTGTGGTTTCCTTCTCCTCCTGACTGGTTACGCCAGTACTGAGTTGGGAGACCTTAGCCTCCAGTTTGGCTATATGGTTGCATCTCTCACATGTGTTGGAATTTGTTGGGAGGAGGAGAGGGTTGTCTGTGTACATGAAGCAGTTGTAACATTGCCTCAAGATTCCCAGATTCACCAGCTGGACTGGAAAGGAGATTGACCACTGACCTTTGGACATGCTAGAATAATATTGAGAATTCCTTTATAATTGAAAAAAAGGGCCATTGAGGAACAAGGTACTCAATGGGAGTTTGTGAGGGTGTAGTGCTTTTAATTTTTTAGTGCTAATGACCACCTAAAGTTCAATCTCCATACTCAGCAATGCATCAGAAAGACTCATCAAAAACTCAGACTCCTTTACAGACATAGAAAATACCTCACTCAGTTCTCCAGACTTTCCCTTGCTCAAGCCTTCCTACCCCCCACATTACTCTACGCAGCACCCATATTCACAAACCTCCAGCCCAATCTACTGACTAAACTAGACCTTACCTATAACAGAATTGTAAGATTTGCCTCTAATTTACCCTATCACACTCATCACTGTTGTTTTTTTCTTTCGGCTTTTCCCAGTTAGGGGTCAGCACAGCAGAACTCCGGTCCGCTAATGATTGGCAGTCAATTTTTTATGGTGCAGAGGTGCCAGCCTGAAGCCCAACCTTCAACGAAGGCACGCCCATTCACGCATGTCTTTCGAGCGCCACTCGACCGCGGGGAGGACATGCAGACTCCACACAGAAGGCGCTCCAGCTGAGAATCGAACGGGAGAACCTCTTGCTGTGAGGCGACAATGCTACCGCTGCGCCACCGCGGCTTCATCACACTCATCAATGTATAGCCCTAAAAACCTGCAATGGCTTGAATTTCAGCACCACATTCTACTGCCCCAGCTTCTCACATCTCATGCAGTCTTACATGATCCATCATTCTGCTCCTCTCTCTCTACTTTCATCCAGCCTTATACCCCCATCCATGCTCTTCGTAGCCCTCAACAGAACCTATTGCAAGTTTATAAGCCTGATACAAATATTGGCAAACTTCTCTACAGTTACTCCATTACAAACACTTGGAACAACCTACTATATGTCAGATCTATCTCTAAATCCAGCTCCTTCAAAATAGCACTAAAAGATATCTACAGCATGACATGGTCATGCCCTTGCAATGACCCAACATAAATTGTTTTCCAGTCAGCTATAATTTCTGCCAACTTCTCCCCTTCTCTAAGCTGCAACATCTGTAAAATTCGATTAGGCTGTGCTGATTCAGACTCTTGTCCCATCTACCTCTATTATCCTATTCTTTTGCCTACTTCCTACCCAAGTTGCTTTTCCCCCTACTTACTACCAGTGATTTCTCTCCTTCTGCTACTCTATAGTCAACCTCTCACTACAGCTGTCTTCCTTGTTGGCTTATAACTGCTTGCATCATAATATTTCCTCCAGCATTAGTATTACACCCTCATTATATAGCCTTCTATCGGTCTTACTTTTGGCAAAATTGTATTATGCACAGCACATTTTTTTTTCTTACTGTTCTTGTCGCTCCTGTTATAAAAAAATGTTATGTTAGTGCTATCTATTCTTATGTTAGTTTGTTAAATCTTGATTACCCTGTAAGTATTTCACAATTGTTATCTACTGTTTGTTTTCTCTTATTTCTTTGCTGTGGAGCTTTTCTCCTCTGGTCTCCACTGAAAAGAGGTCTCAACCCAGTCGAACTAACCCAGTTAGCAAATGTCAAATATATCTCAAATGTTTGAGTGTGTCAAAATAGGCACAGTAAAGTATTCTGGTAGGTTTCACCCAGTTGCACAATAGTCACTTGATCTGCAAAATCAGAATAGTGACTATTTGATATCAACAGGTGACAGCAGGTTCAGTCACTTTCCACAGATGGCCCTTTAGGCAACAGTTATAGCCTCTTTATTGATCATGCACACTGCAGATCATTGATTATGGTAAAAAGCCACAGTAATATATTTCAGTTTTGCTTTTTACAAATAGAAGTCATAGTAAAGTATGTCATCTTTCTTCACGCAAATATACATTAGTCCTGCAAAACAGAAATAATGATTGCTCAACTTGAGCAAATGACAGCATCAGTTGAACTCAACAGCCCCAATATCCACCCCTTGTAGCCACTTTGTGAGCTGTGTTCACTTCAGATATCCAATTGTGATAAAATAAAAATAATTGGTTATAGTATTTTCATTTCCCCTACACACACACACACACATCAGATGTGGCCACAGGTTATAGCATACACCTCAGATGTCTGATTGTGATCAAATGAATACACAAGTAGTGGCTGCAATAATGTAGTTCATCTGCTGATATCAGTCTCAAAAACATTGCATCACACTGCAGCTCCTCTGCCTACACACACATGTGCCCACCAATTACAGTCACCTACTGATTATGTAAATATCAGATGTGTGATTGTTGTCAGATGAATGAATAATATACATAAATAATAGCCATAATATTATATTTCAATGCATTGCAACACTTTCAAACACTCACATATGCACGTACACACTGACAAAATAGTAAGTACAAAATACATACTGTCCTACAGGCTGGCTAGCAAAAGTGCCACCCAACAGAAGAACAAGAGGAAAAGCAGCCATTGTTAAATAAAAATAATAATAGTAATATATTTAATAAAACATATTTTCCCACCGCTCATACTTCCACAAGTCCATTCACTTCTTTCACTTTCATTCAGGCAGTCTCTAGCACCAGCCACCTTAGGCAGCCTGAACCAGAAAGAAACAGCTCCCCATTGCTTTGCAGTCCAACCATCCTCCTGTGAAGTGCCAGTTTTGCCCATTTCAGCATGCCTTATTCGCCATTTGCAGTATGTCTAACATTGGACTGTTAGTCCGGTTGAGTAAGCTAATGTCTTTTTTTTTGGAGACTCTGAATTGGCCCTAGGTATGAGTGTGTGCGTGTGTGTGCCTTCTGTGGAAGGTTGGGTGCCGGGCTGGCAACTTGACACCGTAAAACTCCAGTGCCAATCATAAGTGGACAGGTGATCTGCTGTGGTGACCCCTAACCAGGAAAAGCCAGAAGAAGAAGTAGGAATTGTAATTACATGTATATGCTGTAGAATATACAAAGTTCTGAGACCTCAAAATGGGAAAGTTTATAATTTTTGTAACACGAAGTAAAATATGATTTTCTGACAGTTTGGGGAGGCTGCATCTGCCAGTAGCAGATGCTGCCGTTGGTTGTGGGTAACTTTCCAACCAAGATGGCTTGCTGGGTGTCATCCCTGTGTGTTATAATTGTTTAAGAAGGAGTGCTTAACAATGAAATAAAGACTCTGAAATCTAAACACATACGATTGACAAGAGCACTGGAGTTTAGAAGTGACCATATGCATTCATTTTAAGACTGTTTTATTAAGACACTTGGTGTTTGTTGTATTAGCAGTTCTGAGAAAGTCTGGAGTCTTAGACGAAATTGCTGTTACGATGTTATGTGATCCTATCTCGCCTACATTCTGACTGATGGGTTCGGAGCCGATCCCTCGGCTCTTCACGCTTATGCCAAAGAGCGAAGTCTCTTATTGGCTGAGCTTACTATATCCCAGGATGCACCACTACCAGTCCCCCAGATCTCGTTTGCCGCTAACTAGCGAAGACGTGGTCTCGAGCTGGCTGAGCTAAGTAGTGGTTTTTTTCACTAACTTTCTGTCAGGAATTTGCTAATTTCTAAACAAAAAGCTGTTTTAACGGCTACTCTGTTGTTGTGTGTGTGTTTGACAAGTTTTTCTGTGAAAATTTGTGTATGATTGATATTTGTCTGGTTACAGGCTCCCTCGGTCTATAGAGCCTTCCTACCGGTTAATTCCCTTTTCAAAAAAAAAAAAAAAAAAAACAACCTTAGGGTTCATTTATTCTTTATTTCCTATACAGTGGTTGACTGTTGTTCTTTGTGGTTTGTGTGAACAGCAAGTCAAGTTAATCTTGAATTAAAATAAGTTTGTCTGTGAGATAGTACTTATTTTCTGCTTATAATGTCTCAAGCACCTAGGCCTTCGGGCTTCAAAAAGTGCACTAAATGTAACTTTAAGATGTCTATCACGGATGACCATTCTCTGTGTGTATATTGTTTGGGCGCCAAACATTTGCAGGAGTCCTGCAGCGTGTGTCACGCTTTTTCCTCGAGGGTCCTCCAAGAGAGGAAAAATAAGCTTATATTAAAAGGCCTTGTAAAACCCTCTTTTGAAGAAGCTTTAGCATCCTCTCCTTCTCCTGCTAAAAGAGGGCTCCGACCAGTCCGTCGGATCCGACCGCCAAAAGACATAGGTTTCTCCTTCGCTCCAAGGACTTGAGCCGAGGGCGAACGGTCTGCCTCGATGCCACTAGTCTCGACTCCTCTGGCGAGCCGATGGCTGGGGCATCGAGGCGGGTCACCTTCGGCTCCACTGGTCTCGGAGCCGATGAAGGTTGTCCGCCAGACACTTCCTCCTCGGCGCCTAAGTCCTCCTCGGCACCGATGGAAACTAGTTTGTATTCCTTCGGCGCCGATAGTCATCGAGTCGCCTCGGCCGGTCCCCAGCCCTTGGGGCCGTTGGAGAGGCCATCTCAACCCGTTCAGTATGGGCTAGGTCAGGGAGGATGTGAGATTCAGACATAGACAGGGTGCTCCAAAGACTGTTGCAGTCACCAGTCTTTCAAAAATTTGTTTCGCTCCGACCCAGTTGGCTTCGGAGCCGACAGCCCCCCATGTCATTGCCATTCCTCCTCCGACCGCCCGCTCCGCCCGGAGCAGGTGCTGTTGGAGCCGGTGGAGGTCTTAGGGTCGGCTCCGACCCTTACTCCAACCCGCCTTCGGGTCCGAGTTTGGCACACGGACTTCTTCGGCTGGACCCGGGGTGACGTTTGGGACCTATGCTGTCGGTTCCGAGCCTCCCTCTCGGTGCCGGCTGCGGGACTTCCGTCTGCTATCATGGCTCGGGACCGGACACTCCCAGGATTCTGGGGGTCCGGCTTTCAGAGCTATGAGGAGTGCCTTGGCCAAGTCTTCTTTGGCCATCTCTCCGGCTTTACCGCACCTTCCTGGGCGTGGAGACTGGGTCTTTGGCAGTTCCCTGTCCTTAGGCAGCGGAGCCCTGGGCCTGAGGTTACCCCCACTGGGGTTCCCTCCTCCTGAGGGTTCTTCGGAGTTGTCTTCAGAGGAGCCCCAAGGAAGAGATCGCAAGAGGAAGCACGTGGACTCCAGTCTATTACATCGGACACTGACCTTGATGATGCGGAGGGTCCCAAGTCGCCCTCGGATGATGTCTCATTTGCAGACATTTTAGAGATCCTCAAACAACGAGGCGGCTGGATATCCAAACCCCTCTGCTGATGAGTCAGTGCTTCAAGGCCTTTGGGGCTCAGCCCTCCGCCTCCTGGGTGTCTCCGCCCTTGACGAGCTCCTGGATTTGGTTTGTCGGGGCGGGAACACCCAGATACCGTGGAACCAGTGCCTTCGCCCTAACAAATTTTTGTCTGCCCCACCGAGAAGGAGTTTCTGACTAAAGGCGTGGCTGTAGATGCCATGGTGGTGGCATCTGCTACACAACAGGACGTGGCAGAGGCTTCAACGTCCGTCCATCCTCCTAATAAGGAGTCTAGGAGCATGGACCGCACGGAAGCGCACCCTGACTTCAGCGGCCTTTACTTTAAGGTCCCTGAATTATTTGGCACATTTTACCAGACTACAGAGGGATCTGGTCAAGGAGCTGTCAGATTCCCTCTCGGGTAACCTACCTGAGCAGCTAGCCCGTCGGTTAGCTCTCAGTTGGCTATCCTTACTTCAATTTCTAACTCGTCCATGAGGCTCATTTCATATGCGGCGAAGGGGCGGTAGAGCGGGGCACAGGCGTGGCTCTACGGAGACAAGCCTGGCTCCGTTTGTGTCATTTTACGGAGGCCTTCAAGTCTTCCTTCGCCGACGCTCCCTTTGATGGGTCCTCTTTGTTTGGACCTAAGGTTAAAGACACTCTTACCCGCTGTGAGCAAGAGGGAAAAACTTTATCTGCCATAGGTGCACGTTATTCCACTCCCTTTCGGCCTTATCCCATGGCTAAAGGAGGAGGGAAGATGTGGTTCCGCAAATCACGTAAGTTTATTCCTCATCAGCAGGTAGATTCCAATTCCAGAGGCAGAGGACGGAAATTTTTCTGGGAGACGCCGTCCCAGAGGCGGCAGAGGGCCCCGCAATTCTGGAGACCGCGAGTCCTTTCGTGGCTCTTCAGCCTCCCACACTTCATGAGGGATTGCCCGGCTGTGCTGCTCCGGAGCCAGTCGGGTGCCGTTGCCAAGCACCTAAAAGCCTGGGAGTCTATCACTCAGGACAGATGGGTGCCGGATTATTGCCGGAGGTTACACCATTCCCTTCACACACTCACCCCCACCGTCCAAAAAATCCCGGACCCACCACCCAGTCAAAGGGAAATTGCAGCCGCAGAAGCGTTAAAGCTGCTAGAAAAAGGAGTCATCCAACCGTCCCCACAGACCAGATCGGATCCGGAAATTACTCAAGGTTCTTTTAGTGCCAAAAGACAGGGGACCTGAGACCAATATTGGATCTCAGCAGACTAAACCAATCCGTCACGAAATCCAAATTCAATGGTCACGTTACAATCCATTCTCCCACTGTTGGAGAAGGATGTTTGGATGTGCTCCATAGATCTCAAGGACGCCTATTATCACATACCGATACATCGGGCGTCCAGGAAGTATCTGCGCTTCAGCCTGGGAGACAGTCATTTCCAATTTTGTGCACTGCCCTTTGGTCTCACCACAGCCCCCAGGGTGTTCACCAAGTGTTTGGCAGTAGTAACTGCTCACCTGAGGAGTCTTGGATTCCAAGTGTTTCCCTATCTGGACGACTGGCTCCTGACTGCCACCACCAGTCATCTACTAATGGACAAACCTCAAAGCCACCATTTCCCTGGGTGCTACCCTGGGAATTACATTCAATTGGTCAAAGTCTGTCTTGCTGCCCTCTCAGCGCATAAGGTTCATAGGAGCAGAGATAGACTCAAAATTGATGCTTTTTCTTCCTACCGAAAGGATTCAAACTTTACAAGGTCAAGTTCAAGCCCTGCTTTCAAGATCCAAAGCCCCAGCCAGGATGGTCCTGCAACTTTTAGGTTTGATGTCTGCCACGGTTCTCCTAGTTCCTCTGGCAAGATTGCACATGAGGATTCTTCAGTGGCTATTATCGACTCAATGGTCCTTTCAGAATCTTCCCCTCAATCACCCCATTATGATTACAGAAACGTGCAAATGGGACCTTCGCTGGTGGCTTCAGCCGTCCAATCTGAATCAGGGAAGACCTTTGTTATCCCCTCCGTGGCCACCCTGACGGATGCCTCCCAGACAGGGTGGGGGCATTGTCTGGGCAGGTTAGTTCAGGGTTCCTGGCTTCCAGACGAAACCTTTCTCCACATCAATGTATTGGAGATGAGGGCTGTACTTCTGTCCCTACAGGCCTCCACAAGTTTCTCCTCAAGGCATTATCGCTATCCACACAGACAACATGTCGGTGGTCTGGTATCTAAACAAACAAGGAGGGACCAGATCTTACCCCTTTGCAGAGAGGCCATGAGGGTGTGGGAATGGGCTGTAGCTACCAAACGCTTCTTGGTAGCGACCCACATTCCAGGGAAATCAATATATTGGCAGACAGATTAAGCAGGACAATTCTCTCTCCTCACGAGTGGTCCCTGAACGAAACAGTAGCAGCTCAGGTTTTCAGAAGATGGGGACGCTGCACCTGTTTGCAACACCACAAAACACAAAGTGCAAAGGCTCTTCTCCTTGACTCCACATCAGGGGGAAGCAGCTATGGATGATCTAGCACAACCTTGGCCAACAGGGCTACTTTATGCCTTTCCTCCGGTTCCACTTCTCCCAAAGTCATTCAGAAAGCTTCTCAATTGGGGTCCACAATGATACTAATTGCTCAAGACTGGCCTCGTCAGGTATGGTTTCCCTACCTGAAGAAACATGCGTGGACGATCCTTGGTTTTAGATCTAACTCGGATCTGCTAATTCATCAGTCGGGACGACAACACCAGTCCCTTCGCACTTTGAAGTTGACAGCTTGGCTCCTCCACTTCCGACTTTAGTCAGAAATCACACCTTAGACCCGGAAGTTATTCACATTTTATCTTCGCCCACAAACCCACCACTAAGAAATTGTACCTCAGTAAGTGGAAGAGGTTTGCTATCTGGCTCAACTCAGGGCTTAGACCCTATCACTGCCCGATCCCAGAGGTTTTGAAATTTTAACATCCTTGTTTAATCAAGGATCTTCAGTCTCTACTATTAAAGTCCAACTGGCAGCTATCTCTAAATTTCACGAATCCATGGATCCACGTTGATGAGCAGCAGATTATGCAAAACTTTCATTAAAGGTGCGGGCTGTTAAGACCCCAGTTTTTCATCCTGCCTCCGTGGGATCTTGATTTGGTGCTTCGTGCATTAACATCTTCCCCTTCGAACCGGCTGCTACATGTGAGTTAAAATATCTGTCTTGGAAAACTGCCTTCTTAGTTGCAATTACCTCTGCAAGAAGAGTTTCAGAGCTTCAAGCCCTATCTATCAAGCCACCGTACTTGATTTTTCACAAGGATAGAGTATCACTTAGGCCTAACCCATCTTTTGTCCCAAAGGTTTGTTCTAATCTCTGTCTCCAACAATCTCTAGAGCTACCAGTTTTCTTTCCAAAATTCTCCAACGAAGCAGAATACACTCTCCATAAATTGGATGTTCACAGGCAGTTGCGCTTCTATCTAGACAGGACTCAGCAAATTAAATCAGACCAGTTGTTTGTGTCCTTCTCAGACAATAAATTGGGTAAAACCATCACAAAAGCTACTATCTCCAAATGGATTAGAGATTGTATAACTCAGGCTTATTCCTCTTCAAATAAGCAACTTACAACATCTATCAAAGCTCACTCTACCAGAG
The DNA here is from genome assembly GCF_019279795.1 of Protopterus annectens. Classification (NCBI taxonomy): domain Eukaryota; kingdom Metazoa; phylum Chordata; order Ceratodontiformes; family Protopteridae; genus Protopterus; species Protopterus annectens. Next base: position 71,837,089 of record NC_056750.1, on the reverse strand, counting down.
CTATGGCTACTTCTATCGCCTTTCATTCCAAGCTCGCTATTTCTGAGATTTGTGCTGCGGCTACTTGGTCCAACCCGCACACTTTAATTTCCCACTATAAATTGGATGTGGCATCTAAAGGGCGAGCATCATTTGGTTCCACGGTACTCAGGAGTGTTTTCCAGTGAGCCACCCAGGATTCAGGTGCTAGGACGCTGTCCCATCAGTCAGAATGTAGGCGAGATAGGATCACATAACATCTTTTAGTTATGTACTCACCATAACTTCAGATGTTTGGGATCCATCTCGCCACATTCCTAATACCCACCCTCCTTCCCGCCTTGGAGATCAGAAGAGATTGAACGGTTTTGAGTTCTACTGTTTTATCTTGTTTCATCTGACGATGTTATATAAGCAGTGCGTGCATGTGTGCATGTATGCGGACAAACTAGATCTGGGGGACTGGTAGTGGTGCATCCTGGGATATAGTAAGCTCAGCCAATAAGAGACTTCGCTCTTTGGCATAAGCGTGCGGTGGAGCCGAGGGATCGGCTCCGAACCCATCAGTCAGAATGTAGGCGAGATGGATCCCAAACATCTGAAGTTATGGTGAGTACATAACTAAAAGTTAAGTATTGTGGCATTAAACATGTGGTGCATTACCTCATTAATGTATTTTTTTTACAGCTGCTTCTTCCCGGTCTTTTCCAGCGTACTTATACTGGTTCTGGTGTAACTCTGTTAGTGTTGTTCAAGATAGTCAGACATGCAGATTTTCAACCTTATTGAAGACATCTGATAATGACTTTCAGATATTTTCTAGTGTAGTTACTTGTTTAGTGTTATGAGGTAAGGTGATTTTTTAGAGGGTTATGGGGGTAGCCATCAGAAGTCACATATAAATCACCTTCCTTGCTACACATGAAAGTGTCTGACACCTTTGTTCTAGACGCATAATAAAGGTGTTGCCTTGAACTTTTCTAAATTTCCAGAGTACGGTGCCCATTTACTTTGGTAAACGTTGCCTTGAATGTTTTGCAGGTTGCAGTGCTTTAGTCTTTTCTTTGGTACTGCTTGTAGCAGTCAATTTTCAGACCCATCCTTACTGCATTTTTGAAGGCCGAAAAAAGCACCTATCCTTGTTTTGAAAAAAATAATCTTCTACACTACACGTGAAAATGTTTTTTTGTTCATGATTGAGTTGTCATAAAAATGTTGTGTGGATGTTTTTGTGGGCATGTTACTACTGCAGTCTGTTACAGGTGGGTTCATTTACTTAGATGCATATGTTGTGCCAGTACTTTAACATGTGGCAGCCACGTTTTACAACAGCAAAACAGTGTGATTATGTATAGGAGTGGAGGGAAGAATTTGAGCTTCAGAGAGTTTGTTAGGTGATAAATGACTACTTCCTGTGGCTGCCACTCTTGACATCAAAGGCAAAGTAAACTTTATTGTCAATCAGATGTACACAGCAGTGCAGGCTGAAAGAAACAAAATTGAAGTGACTTTGAACATTATAGTAAGCATGTAACTTTTCTTTTTTCTATGTCATGATATTCTTGTTCACAGGATATTCATGCAAAGATCAGTGGAGGTGCAAATGCTCTGGACATTCAGTTAGTTTCAGTTATTAAGGATTTTATTGCCTTCTGTCTATTCTTCTGTTTTTGTTTTAGCACAAGGTTTAGGAGATTTAGTATGAGATCACAGCACCAGTTATGTTGTTTTCTACCAACCCTTCCCCATAATGTACATGCATTGATTCATTGAACCAGGCCTCTGTAAGGTGGTACATTTTGTGCTAGGTGAAGCCCCCAACCCATTACCTCAGAACACAGAGTCAGCAGAAGAATGCACAGTCTGTCTTCCAGCTGCCCAAACTGGGGTCACCATAATTGCTGACAGCACAAGTGCAATCTCTGCCTCTGTCTGTTGTAATCTCTGCCTCTGTCTCTCTCTTTCTTTCTCTCAAGGATGTGTTTCTGCTAGTCTCAAAGTGTCAGAATCACATTGCGCTTACAAGATATTTATTGAAAACATAGCAGTAACATTTGTAAAATATATGCAGATTGTGAATTTAATAAGCACATTTAGCAGGTGAAATCTGCTGATCTTTTCTGACCATGAAAATGTCTTTTTAAATAAATTGGGAGTCTTGACTGTGTTCTTTGCTAATATATGACTACTTTTCTAAATTTGTAGACTAGAATTATACGTAAACACGAATACAAATAACCGTCTTTCATTGTTTTAGATTCATAGATTCATAGATTAGTACTAAGCTAACTGCCCTTGTGAGCCATTTTAAGCCTAGCCAATTATCCCTTGTGAGATTCAAACCCTGCACCTTGTGTTTGTAAGGCAAATACCTTAACCATTAGGCCACCCCCCTTCCCCTATATTTATTTATATATATTGGGAGGAGTTCACATAGTCCAGGTGTATATTCTCCTGTTATTAGCATTTTAATTCCTGTTATTTTTACCTAACTTGGAATGGACAAGTGTTATTTAATTTAGTTATTTATTTATTTCAGTTTTTTAACTGGGATAGCAAACTGATTTAAAATGGATTCATTTTCACCACAGGCTGTGTGTTACAATATAAAGAAAAAAGATAACTCTTAAAGGAATACCGCACCCGCATGTTTAAAACATCATGGCATGATGTTTCCTACACTTTAACAGCATTCTGGGATTATTTACAGGATTTTAAATATTTTTATATGTAATTCCAGACTCTGACCACATGGAGGCTAGCATATTGACGTGGTTTGGATAAATCAGGTTGCCACTCAGTATCCCAGAAGTCATTGTTTGGCTCAAAAATGTTACATCATGCAGGCCTCGGTTTGCCTAAAGCTCCTGTCATTTCATAGATGTTGCATGCGTATAAAGTACTGAGTAAAATAGAACAGAGTAAGTAACATTCCCTGCTGCTGAATGACTACTTAAAACAGAAACAGTGCAAACGTCACAGAACACACTCAAAGTGCTATTTACTGCTGCCTTTTTTTCTAATTTAGTTTAAATGGCACTAATTTGTGAGACAATGAATTCCAGTCCATTTACTTCTCCCCTCCCCCGTAACACTTAGCTTCCCTAGCTGTCAAAGTCCTGAGGGTAATTTGACCTTGTAATTCCATTGATTGGCAGATCTCAGCAGGGTGCTTGACTCATGTAATTTAATCTTTGCTCTAGCATTTCCTTTGTTAGAGGGGACATTTTTATTTGCTGCACCATACCATGGCCTTACTTGACTGCATTCACATCCAGTTTATGTAGCAACTCCTGTAAGGTCTTGCACCAAGGAGCTAAAGAATAAAACATTTATACTATGAACCAGTTTATATCTTTATTAATTTAAGTGTTAAGGTATCACTTCATGCTTCCACCTTGTTAAAAATTGAGATATACATGTGCAAAGTGTGTTGGTATGCACTGTTTGCCTATCTGGTTGGTTTGCAAAAAAAATGTTAGCAGTGTCCCTGGATTTCTCTTTGTGCATACAAACCACATTGATATATTTTTCCCTTTTTTCTTGTGTCCAGAAGTCACTTATCACAAAGTATTTTTTTTTAAATAAAGGACATCAAGGTTAATTTACCTTGAATGAAATAATGGATGCCACTGCAAAGAATCACTGTTGAAATATTTGAGCACAGACAAAATCCCTTACTAATTCTATTTGCCAGCCTCTAGTGCAATTGGTGCTATGGCTGTAATACACTGGTGTTTGCTCATGCCTTTCAAATATCCCCACCATTACATACCAATTTTGCAGTATAGTAATCACCCGACTTGCCCATACACCTTTAGCCATCAATATGCAGCTACTCCTGTTCATGTGAACATGTGAATTTGTGAATTCATTTTCAGGCTTAAGGTGTGGAAGCTGCACAGAATTATTCTAGGTGCTTGTTCAGGTTTCACATGGTGCTTGCTTAGAGCTACTCTCAAGTTAGGCCACTGTGAATATGTTGCACTGCCACCTCTGATACCAGGGTAATGTTTTAATCTTTCTGTTCCCGCAGTGCACACTAGCAGTATCTGGTGCAAATACAACAGAGGAGTATGCAAGCAATATACCACCTAAGCATCATTTGTCGTGCAGAATGTACAAGTATGCATACCAAATGTCTGTGTTTCCAAACATCACTGTTACTACACTACTACTGAACAAAATGAAAATACTAAAATGTAGTAATCCACAGAAAGGTATAATGAGACAACCAGGCACTCCGTTATCTTTTTCAACCATAAAAACGTGTATTTATTCAAGTAAAAAACACATCTATTTCTATTCCCGCAGTGCACATTTCGGCCACAGAACCCAAACCGAAATACAAAAGGCGGAGGCGTATCCATATTCATCAAGGATACTCACACCTCCAGGTTAGTGGCACAGCACGATGCTTCAGAGATCATCCACGTGCAACTGACAATGGGCAAAACTGCAATTCAAATTGTAGCTTGCTACAGATCATCCACCATGTCCCAGGACCCCCATTCCGCATTTCTGGAAACACTGGGAAACATAAAGGTCCTACAAAACACCCTAATATTGAGTGATTTCAATTACCCAAACATTAATTGGGAGACCTACTCAAGTGCTAACTCCCCTGCCCAACTTTTCCTAGAATTTATAAACTCAAATGCCCTGGTTCAACTGGTCAACACTCTCACCAAAGGTGACAACATATTGGACCTGGTCATCACCAACATGGGCGACCGGTGTTCCACACCAGAGATCAACCCCTCGCTGGTTAGATCTGACCATAAACAAATCACTTTGGATATCCATATTCCGCCCCAACCCCCGGACAAGAAAGCCACCATGAAAAACTTTTGAAAAGCAAACTTCAGGTTACTTAAGACCGATATGGAAGGTTTCAAAGCCCCCATGCTGAAGGATAACACTGTCCAACCTGAAAAATATTTTACTAATGCATTCTATGGGCAGCTACAAGAATGCATGTACCGTGCCATCCCAAGCAAAACCAAGCCTCGCTCCTCCAAGAAAAGGAAGCCAGTCTGGTGGACTCCTGCCATAAACAAGTTATACAATTGAAGGAGGAAACTTGTACAGAAAAGAGTAAAATCCCAAGAAGGGAACACATCCCTGATCAGTATCAGCAAGAAACTATGATCCCTCATAAAATCTTCCAAGGCGAGCTTTGAAAGAAAAATTGCCAAGGACTCCAAAGATAACCACAAGGCATTCTTTAGCTATGTCAAGAATCTAAGTGGCAATAATCAGATCTGCTTGGAGTTGGTGCAGAATGGCACAAAATACACTGAACCGACCGATATCGCCAACATCCTGGCAGACAGGTTCAGCACAAACTTCACCCCCCTCTCATCCCCAAAAGGGCCCATAACCATACCAAAAGAATGTAGAGCCCCTGAAATCACAGACACTCAGGTTAAAACAGCCCTCTCCAAAGCCAACAATACAGCATCAATGGGACAGGACGGTGTCCCAGGCTGCGTCCTACATGAGCTCAAAGACGAACTAACCCCCTCACCTAAACACACTGTTCAGACTCAGCCTGTCCACAGGCTACATACCCATAGAGTGGCGGACAGCAACGGTTATTCCGCTCCACAAAGGTGGAGCCACAACAGACCCCAGGAACTATCATCCTATAAGCCTGACTAGCTTGGTCTGCAAGGCTATGGAGCGCATCATCATGGAACTCATTAACAGAGACATTGGGAACCTCCAAACACTGGACCCTACCCAGTTTGGCTTTGTTAAGAGGAGATCATGCCTCCTAAACCTGGTGGACTCCTTTGAGACAGTTACCAAAGCTATAGACGAAGGAAAGGTGGTACACACAGCCTACCTAGACCTCGCTAAGGCCTTCGACACCATTCCCCATTCTGGTATTATAGACAAGCTCACCAGATAGCACTTGTCTGTTTATCGTCTATCCCCCCACCTTACTACTTCTAAAGAAATGTGAATGTTCTCACAGTTTGAAGATTTCACAATACCATTTACACTATTTTTTATATATTACATTCTATTGAAAAAGCCACGCACAGAGCATTCATAATATTACCCACTTCCTTTACATATACATAACTGTTATAAAGTCAGTGTCTTGTAAATATCCATACTGGTTATGCCATGTACTGCTTTCCATGGGACCGCAGTTAGCTTTACACTATAATAAGAACATGAGTACAGTGCTTGTACTCTATCACAATGTACATCACTACACGTCTACATACATGCACACAAGAGGGTTACAGTTCACATTCTTCTTCTTCTTCTGTGCAGATCACATATTTATATTCTTCTGACATCCTGTTTGCTATCTGGCACACACAACTCAGTAAACCTACCAACTGTGCTATACTACATTGCGCAAGAATGAATCATCCAGATATGAAAGAGCTGGACAAATTTAAAAGAAAAAAAAAGGCAACTCACAGCATCTGTTCACATGTAAAGCCAAGACTGTATGCCAGAGTATGAAGTACATTCTGAAAATAACATACAAAAACTACATTCATTACATGCAAAATCAAAGTAAGACAGTTTCATCCATATTTTTAGGAATATCCAAAGCATTTGATACATTTGCAACGTAAAAAAAATGTTAATGGTCAATAATACTGGAAGTGAACTAATACAAAACTATTGAGAATAACAACTCACCACAGATTAAAATCCAATCGGTACTTCCAACATGCAGTTCAAAATAGATCAACTATAATCCAAGAGTTTATCAGAACAGGCAGACGAGTATAGCTCGGACCTATCCACTCAAGTCTCCTATATGCCTCATCAATTTGTATTTGAGCAAACATTATTTTACCTATACATTTTGTATTGTCAACAATCTCACTGCAGTGTGATGTTAAGTAGTTTACTAGCACATTACTTCTAACTAAGGGAAGTTCTGAGCCATGTACATATACTCATCTCTATTTTCCCTTATAAGTCTCTGTTCCTTCTACTTCTGTCATTTCTTTATATCTGTCCACTACTCTAATTTGCTGCCAGTCTTACAACTTCACAGCTGTGCAAACTTACCTTCTGGCTCTCATACTCCACTGATTGTTTTCCTCCCATTTCTACTTCCTTTGGCTCTTCCCGCTCCGTTCGCCCTGCGGGCTCACTCCGCTCCCCTACCCTGCCCCCAAGTCTCACCCGCCCCAGCACCTCTACATTTATTCCTAACTAACCCCTCCTACCCATTCCAATCAGCCTCTCTCTACCCTCTCCTCATTACCCCTCCCATTGTGACTCTTCCCACTCCACGTAACCTGTGCTCCTACCTACATTAACTTTTTGTTTCTCTCACCCAGTAATTTTTCACATCCTCTTCTACTTCCTTACCTCTCCTCAAATAGCCTACAAACTTCTTTAACTTTTCTCTCCTCAATCCCCCTCCTCTCTAAGTATGCCCTCCCAAATCCTTCATACAATCCGTGTCCCATGCTCCCTTCTTGCACTTCTAATTCCTCTCTATCTTGCTACTTCCTTCTCTCCCATAGCTCCCTTACACCTACCCACTACTTAAACTATCCCTTGCACTCACTTTCAACCTGCTCTTATTACCCACTACAACGCCATATCTTCCTCTCTTATTCCTTCTAACCTACTGTACCTATTCCATCCTAAACTCTTCTCAACTACAACTACCTTCACTCTTACACTAATACCATCTCCAAACAACTTCCTTCTCAATAAACCCAAACGACTAAAACCTAATCCCTATAATGACCTAGCCTTATCTGGAGATATCCATCCCAAGCCTGGTCCTGGCTTCACAACTAACAACTCCCTTCCCCCTCCCCCTACTTCTTTCATAGCACACTCCAACTCCACCCCTCCCTCTTCCTCTCCTACCTCCTCTCTTAACACCCTTAAGTTCTTTACTATAAATGCTCAGAGACTAAATAATAAAATACATCAAATACAAGCTTGGATTTGCCACAACCAACCTGACATCTTAGCCATCTCTGAAACTTGGCTAAAACCCCATACTGCGGACTCCGAAATCCTACCTCCTGGTTACCAAATCCATAGAAGCGAACGTTTAAACAGAAAAGGAGGAGGCTCTGCTCTAATCTACTCTAATCTTCTCTTCTCTCAGTAATCCCTCTACAAACTCCAATTCCACAATTCAAAAATTCTGAACTAACAGCTAGTCTCCTACAACTAAATAAACATAAAAATATCTGCATTATCTCCCTCTATATATCCCCTGGCGACAACATCTCTACCCTTGAAAATATTCTTCACTGGGCCTCAACCGAAATAAAATTCGAAACCTTCATCCTAGGCGATGTTAATATTGATTGGAATAAAATTAACTCACCTTCTCCCTCCCTATTCATTAACCTCTACAACTTTACCCAAGTAATTCACACTACCACACACCCAAATAAACACCACCCCCCAGGATCCATCATCGATTGGATCTTAGTCTCCCACCCAAACAAAATAATTCTCTCTGGCACTATCCCAGACACCTTTAGTGACCATCTCCCTGCATTCATACATCACTCAAACAACACCACTAAACATCAGCGCCATTACATCCACACTCGTAATCTCAGCAACTTCAACCCCACAAACGTCTCCAACACTCTTAAACACACTAACTGGCAAATCCTAAATACTCTTCCCCTTGACAATGCAGTAGAACATTTTCCTAAAAATTCTCAACTCCCAAGCCCCACCAAGAAACAAACGAGTCAAAACTAATTCTGCTCCATGGCTTTCCAAAGAAACCAAACAAATCATGAATTGTAGGGACAAATACTGGAAGCTCTACCAGAAAAATAAGATGCCTTCCACCCTGCTTCAATACACCCAACTTCGCAACCAAGCAAAAAAACTAATCACCTCTGACAAAAAAACTATTATAATTAACTTCAGTCTAACAATAACATTAACCCAAAGCAGTTTGGAAATCTATTCATTCCCTACTCCACCCAGGATCCAGGAATAATCCCTGCCCAGACCCTAGCATAACTGACTCAGAACTCAGCTCTCTCTTTAACACATTTTTTACTGACTCTATAACTAATCTTACCAAATCTTTGCCAGACAACAATCCTTCTTACTCTCGTTCCTCTAATCCCTCCTACCCTCTTAACTGCCCTCCTAATTTCCATCTCAAACCTGTTCCAACTACTTTTATAAAAAGACTTCTCACTAAACTAAAGCCTTGCTCAAATGCCCCTGACAACATACCCTCCTCCTTCCTCAAAGCTGCTGCTGAAGGTATTGCCATCCCTATCAGCATTCTAATCAATAGATCTATAAAAGAATCATACGTACCCAAACTCTGGTGATCTGCCTTCATCCTTCCTCTTCATAAAGGAGGCAAAAACACTAATATCTCCAACTTCCGCCCAATCGCCCTTCTTTCACCTATATCAAAAATTCTTGAAAAATGTGTCCACCACCAACTTATGCCTTTTTTAACCCAAAATAACCTCATAACTCCCACCCAGCATGGTTTCCACCCTGGCCACAGCACCATTACCGCCTTGCTATCCTTTTTAGAAACAGTAAATCGGGCCCGAGACTCCGGATTACTAGTATCCTCAGTACTACTTGATCTTTCTAAAGCCTTCGACACTATGTCCCACAAACACCTTCTCTGCCATCTCTCTAACCTTCATCTCTCCCCTGAAACCCTCTCCTGGTTCTCCAGCTACCTATCTGACAGATCGCAAGCTGTCAGATGGAATAACTCTACTTCCTCCTTCCTGCCCACACCCACCGGTGTTCCCCAGGGATCCATCCTTGGACCCATGCTCTTCAACATCTTCATAAACAACCTTCACACTGTCATCCCTGACACAACAGTTATCCAATACGCCGATGACTCCACCTTAGTTTGTGCCGCTGCCAACCTGCCAGAACTACTTATAAAAACACAAATAGCTTTTTCCACTACCGAGAACTGGATGCGCTGCAACCATCTCTCTCTCAACTCTAATAAATCTAAAATACTTCTCTTCCCTCCCACCAGGGCCTACGTCTTCGACAAAAACGCTTTCAAAGTCCTTAGCCAAAGCAGCACTGCCATAGAAGTAGTTTGTTCTGCAAAACTCCTTGGTATCACCATAGATGAATACCTTAAATTTGATATCTACGTACAACAAAACATCAAGATGTTTTGGGAGGGTTGGGAGGGTGGCCTAATGATTAAGGTGTTTGCCTTACAAACACAAGGTACAGGGTTTGAATCTCGCAGGGGATAATTGGCTAGGCTTAAAATGGCTCGCAAGGGCAGTTAGCCTAGTACTAACCTATGAACCTAAGAAAGCCCACCAAAAACTTGGTATGCTCTACAGGAATAACCGCTTTCTCTCCAACTCCTCCAGGCATACTATAGCAACTACCTACCTCCTTCCTTCCTTACTATATGGAGCCCCTACAGCAAATGAGCATCAAATACTGCAAGCATGCTCTAGTGCATGTTTAAGTACAAAATATCAAACAGTATCAAAAGAAAGCAATTTCAAAAACACTGAAAGGCAAGCAATTATATATAAACATATGCATATATTTACAAAGTAGGAATTTGGGATTGCTTACTTGTTATACAAAGGTGTATGATACTTTGTAAAGTACAGTTCCATTGTTTTAACTGGAGGAGCTATGGGGATTGCATAGATATAATGTGAGAAGAGTGATTCTGCAAAAAAAAAAAAAAAGTTATACACAGATTAGGTTTACTTATAGAGGATTCTGAAGAAGGAGAAAGATGCTCCCTTTTGTAGTATTCTGTAAGCTGCACCCTAAATTTGCGATAGTCTGAAATGTTGCCAATTATACGTTGCAGTGAGTTTCCATAGAGATGGCTGAAGGATTGAGAAGATGTGGTTAGAAGAAAAACTGGCCTTTGCAGGTATGGTAAGTAAAAGAGCATTGAGTGCTTGAGACCAGTGTTGATACAGGGTTTGCTTTGCTGACCGTTTGAAGTATGATGATGTGATTAAGGCAGCAGAGGAATAACTTGGTAGCACGAATTTTACATGCAGCCATTTGGTTTACTGGAGAGTAATGCAGGGATTCTAGGTTCTAGGTGAGAAAAGGATGAACTGACGTCATTCATTGGGTGGAATTTGTAGATACTCATCACATTACCCACCGTTGCAGTCATCAGTTGGGATGGAATTTGTAGATATTCATCACATTACCCACTGTTGCAGTCATCAGTTGTATGGAATTTGTAGATATTCATCACATTACCCACCGTTGCAGTCATCAGTTGTATGGAATTTGTAGATACTCATCACATTACCCACCGTTGCAGTCATCAGTTGTATGGAATTTGTAGATATTCATCACATTACCCACCGTTGCAGTCATCAGTTGGGATGGAATTTGTAGATACTCATCACATTACCCACTGTTGCAGTCATCAGTTGTATGGAATTTGTAGATATTCATCACATTACCCACTGTTGCAGTCATCAGTTGTATGGAATTTGTAGATACTCATCACATTACCCACTGTTGCAGTCATCAGTTGTATGGAATTTGTAGATACTCATCACATTACCCACTGTTGCAGTCATCAGTTGGGATGGAATTTGTAGATATTCATCACATTACCCACTGTTGCAGTCATCAGTTGGCCTGGAATTTGTAGATATTCATCACATTACCCACTGTTGCAGTCATCAGTTGTATGGAATTTGTAGATACTCATCACATTACCCACTGTTGCAGTCATCAGTTGTATGGAATTTGTAGATATTCATCACATTACCCACCTGCAGTCATCAGTTGTATGGAATTTGTAGATACTCATCACATTACCCACCGTTGCAGTCATCAGTTGTATGGAATTTGTAGATATTCATCACATTACCCACTGTTGCAGTCATCAGTTGTATGGAATTTGTAGATATTCATCACATTACCCACCGTTGCAGTCATCAGTTGTATGGAATTTGTAGATACTCATCACATTACCCACCGTTGCAGTCATCAGTTGTATGGAATTTGTAGATACTCATCACATTACCCACCGTTGCAGTCATCAGTTGTATGGAATTTGTAGATACTCATCACATTACCCACTGTTGCAGTCATCAGTTGGGATGGAATTTGTAGATATTCATCACATTACCCACTGTTGCAGTCATCAGTTGGGATGGAATTTGTAGATACTCATCACATTACCCACTGTTGCAATCATTTATTGGGTGGAATTTGTAGATATTCATCACATTACCCACTGTTGCAATCATTTATTGGGTGGAATTTGTAGATATTCATCACATTACCCACTGTTGCAGTCATCAGTTGTATGGAATTTGTAGATACTCATCACATTACCCACTGTTGCAGTCATTTATTGGGTGGAGTTTGTAGATACTCATCACATTACCCACTGTTGCAGTCATCAGTTGTATGGAATTTGTAGATACTCATCACATTACCCACTGTTGCAGTCATCAGTTGTATGGAATTTGTAGATATTCATCACATTACCCACTGTTGCAGTCATCAGTTGTATGGAATTTGTAGATATTCATCACATTACCCACCGTTGCAGTCATCAGTTGGGATGGAATTTGTAGATATTCATCACATTACCCACTGTTGCAGTCATCAGTTGGGATGGAATTTGTAGATATTCATCACATTACCCACTGTTGCAGTCATCAGTTGTATGGAATTTGTAGATACTCATCACATTACCCACTGTTGCAGTCATCAGTTGTATGGAATTTGTAGATATTCATCACATTACCCACTGTTGCAGTCATCAGTTGTATGGAATTTGTAGATATTCATCACATTACCCACTGTTGCAGTCATCAGTTGGGATGGAATTTGTAGATATTCATCACATTACCCACTGTTGCAGTCATCAGTTGGGATGGAATTTGTAGATATTCATCACATTACCCACTGTTGCAGTCATCAGTTGTATGGAATTTGTAGATATTCATCACATTACCCACTGTTGTGGCACATTCTGTCTGCAGGTAGTCCTGCTTCTGGGTTCGACTTACAGAGCTATACATTTCCGCAAGGCTTCAGCCGACTCCCTTTCATTACCACATAAGGATGTCAGTAGTATACGATGGACATGAGCTAATTTCATTTCTAGATCTTTCTTTTCACACATTTCAGTACAGTTGCATGGCTTCAGTATTGTTGGTCCATCAGATGGCCTTTTCCCAGAGAAAAGATGCTTGTCTTTTTGTAGTGTTGGCATTTGTAGTTTCATGTTCATAAGTTCATAGGTTCACACTAGGCTATCTGCCTTAGGGCATTTATAAGCCTAGCCAGAGTGTGTTTGGCTTTCGCCACCCATTTTAAATTAATTTTGCTATGCCCTTTTTCGAGGTTAGTATACTGTGCCTCTGTCTAACAGTGACACAGAAGTGATAGCCGAGGTAAACCTACAATCTCCCATCCACTCATCAGGATTCCTCTTGAAGAGAGTCAATGAGGGACTCTGCCTAACCTGGACTGGAATTTTATTCCAGAGTGAAGGGAGCCTCTGGGTTATGAATCTGTCCCTCCAGCATGTCCTATTTATTTCAGTGCTGAGGTTCAAGTCTCTCGAGCGCGTAGCTCGATGGGATTTGGATTTTCTGAGGTGCAGCATGTCCATTAATTCCGGGTTGGACATGGCTTTATACGTCAGGCACCGATTGCCTCTGAGCAGGCGGTATGCCACTGAGTAGAGCTGGAGTTTCTTTAACCGGACAGCATATGGCATCTGTTTGAGCCCTTTGATCCTCTTGGTGAGGTACTTTTGGGGTCTTTCCAGTTGCTGCAGGTGTCTGGTAAGGTACATCCCAAAAGGGGCATTGTACTCAATTATGGGCCTGATGAAGGATGAGTAAAGAGGCACGATGACCTCCCTGATCTAGATGTGAATCCCTTCATGATTAGGTGGGCTATATAAAATGTTTTTCTAACCACTTTGGCCACGTTGTTGTCAAATGAGAGATTGCTATCAACTTGGGTCCCCAGGTCCCTAATTACTTCTTCCGTACTTAATGGATTACTACCTATGTGGTAATTTGTGGGCACTTTGTTTTTGCCAAAGGGGATGACTATACACTTTTTGGCGTTTAGCTTGAGGCCATGGCTCTGGCACCAGTTGTATGTTTCTATGAGGCCCTTTTGGAGGATGCTTGTGTCGGCTGGAGAGTCGATTATGGCGCCCAGTTTGCAGTCATCTGCGAACTTGGTCAGCCACAGTCCTTCCGTGTTGGCCTGTACCTCCAAGAAATATATACCGAACAAGAGAGGTCCCAGGACTGAGCCTTGTGGGATGCCACTTGTAACTGGTTTGGAGTCTGACATGGCTCCAGCAATTGTAATCATGTGGGTTCTGTCCTTGAGCAAGTTTGCAACCCATCTAGTGACATAGGGGTTTATATTTAAGCTGGTGAGCTTATCTATAATGCCCGAGTGGGGTATTGTATCGAAGGCTTTTGCGAGGTCCAGGTAGGCTGTGTGGACCACCTTCCCCTCGTCAGTGGCCTTCGTGACTGTTTCAAAGAAATCGATCAGGTTTAAGAGGAAGGATCTGCCTTAACAAAGCCGAACTGGGTAGGATCCAGTGTCTGTAGGTCCCCAATATCTTTATTTATGAGGTTCATGATGATCCTTTCCATAGCTTTCCAGACCACGCTAGTCAGGCTTATGGGGCGATAGTTTCCAGGATCTGTTGGGGCACCACCTTTGTGGAGAGGGACCACTGTTGCTGTACGCCACTCTTTGGATACATGTCCTGTAGTAAGGCTGAGATTGAACAGTAATTTTATGTTTAGGTTTAGCTCTTCTTGGAGTTCATGTAGAATGCAGCCCGGGACACCGTCTGGTCCCATTGATGCTGTGTTTTTTGCTTTGGAGAGGGCGGCTCTTACCTGAGCATCTGAGATGTCAGGGGGGCAGCACTCTGCTGGGATAGATATTTGCCCTTTGGTGGGAGTTTGCGCTGAACCTGTCAGCTAGGATGTTGGCAATGTCTGTGGGTTCGGTGTATTTTTTGTCATTTTGGACTAATTCTGAGCATATCTGGGAATTCCCACCCAGGTTCCTAACATAACTAAAGAAAGCCTTGTGATTATCCTTAGTGTCCTGTGCAATTTTTCTCTCTAAGCTGGCCTTAGACTATTTTATGAGTGCCCGTAGTTTTTTGCTAATACTGAGCAGAGATGCCTTCCCTTTTTGGGATTTTGCTCTATCATGTAGTAGCTTCCTCCTTCTGTTGTATAGTTTGTTTATGGCTGGGGTCCACCAGACAGGACGTCTACCTTTGGAGGATTGGGTATTGGTTTTATTTGGGATTGCATGATTCATGCATTCCTGAAGGTGTTTTCCACAGGCCCGGGGACTTTGAAGGATTCCACCTCGGTTTTGAGGAGTGTGAAATTTGCTTTAGAGAAGTTTTTCACTGTGGTTTTCTGGGCAGGGGATGGGGTTGGGATGTGTATATCGAGTGAGATTAGTTTATGGTCTGATCTTACCAGTGAGGGATACTCTTCTGGTCTGGAGCATGGAGTCCCCGTGTTGGTAATGATCAGGTCCAGTATGTTTTCCCCTCTTGTGGGAGTGGTAACAAGTTGTTCCATAGCATTTGAGTTTATAAATTCTAGGAACCTTTGGGCTAGGGTGTTGGAGCTAGAGTAATGCTCCCAGTCTATGTTTGGGTAGTTGAAGTCGCCCAATATAATAGTGTTTGGAGAGACCTTCATATTTTCTAGTGTTCTCAGGAAGTCTGAGTGGGGTTCCTGGGTTTGGGAGGGTGGTCTGTAGCAGGCTATAAACTGGAAGGCAGTTTTACCCACTGTTAGTTGCACATGGATAGTCTCTGATCCTTCGTGCTGTGCCACCAACCTGGAGGTGTGGGTATCTTTGACGAATATTGATACTCCCCCTCCTTTTATGGTTCAGTCTAAGTTTTGGGTCGAAAAACATGGTATAACCATAACCTTGTAGTGCTGGGGTGCTCTCGAGAGCTTTGAACCTGGTTTCTGTTACTGCACAGATATCGATGTTCTCCATGCTAAGGAGAGTTTCGAGTGTGTGCATCCTGAGGTTTAGACTTCTGGCGTTGAGTAGCATTACTCTTAGTTTCTTATCCCTTGTGATACCTATGGAGGTGGGTTTGTCTTTTGAGCCTTGCCTAAAAAAGGCACTATGGGGATGGCAAGAGCCTTTGCCAATATCCGAAAGCCCAGGGGTGACAGGTGCAAGCCGTCCCTAGCGAAGCATCATTGCTTGTTGGGCATGTCATCCCAGGCTGACAGGCATTGGATCCCCTTTGAATGACACCAATACTTAAGCCAATTGAAATTGATCATCTTGTCTTCATATTGTGGCATCATTCTTGGTGAGGGTAAGATGCTACTCAAGGTCAGGGTCATACCGGCCTGGGCTACATGCTTAGAGAGCTCCTCTATGTCTCTTTTCATGTAGTCCAGGGAGGTACATTTCAGGTCATTCACACCAGCATGGACAATGACTGAGTCATATTTGTACTTGCCTTGGAGTGACCTGAGTGCTTGTGTTATGTGGCGGATCCTAGCGCCCGACAGGCAGCTCACCGTGACCTTCTCCTTGTTCAGCCTGGTGAGCGAGACGTCACTGTGCCTGACGACAGAGTTACCTATTACAAGTGTATCAGGTGTGTTGTTTAGCCTTTAAGGGCTGTAACTGTTTGGCACACTGGCTTTGTGAGCTATGTGTTGCATGTGTTTTGTTTTGGGGTAGCGGTTGCTTGAGTGTCTGCTTTGGAGGACTCTGCTGCTTAAGCAGATTTTTATTTAGCGCCTTCGAGTATGTTTTTGTGTGTTTATGTGTTTGGTTTGCTGTCGTGGTAGGTCTGTGTGAGACTGGAATTGTAGTGAGTGTGGCTTCCTTCTCCTCCTGACTGGTTACGCCAGTACTGAGTTGAGAGAGCTTAGCCTCCAGTTTGGCTATATGGTTGCATCTCTCACATGTTTTGGAATTTGTTGGGAGGAGGAGAGGGTTGTCTGTGTACATGAGGCAGCTGTAACATTGCCTCAAGATTCCCAAATTCACCAGCTGGACCGGAGAAGAGATTGACCACTGACCTTTGGGCATGCTAGAATAGTATTGAGAATTCCTTTATAATTGGAAAAAAGGGCCAATGGGGAACAAGGTACTCAAGGGGAGTTTGTGAGGGTGTAGTGCTTTTAATTTTTTAGTGCTGACTTATATAATTGCTTTAGTGAGCAAGTGCCAGGCTTTAGAGTAGGAATAGGGTGTTTATTATGAGAACTAGATCAGTTCTAAGGGAAAAAGTGAAGAACAGACTTTGTGGAGCCGAGAATGGTTTAAACCCAATTAAGCGGCGCTGCCCGATGTTGCTCTATGCACAAAATCGCGCAAAGCCTCAATAAAGCGGGTCTTATACAGGGGGACTTGAAAGAGCTAGAAATTGGCCCAAAACTGCCAATAGACTACCAGATTCTTGTGCTGGGAACACTCCTCCAGGGATAGATAGGCTGCTCTAAGCTCCCCACTGCCACTGGTGAACAAAGAAGCCTCCCTTTATCCAAGAAAGGAAATGGGCAACACAGGAACTTTCCAAAAGTCCAGAATACAGCAAAGCCTGTATTTGGACTACTCTAGGTCAGGAAAGACAGGAAACAAGGATAATTTTATCTTTTTTTTTTCTTTTTTTGCAACAAACAGCAGGAAAATGCAATAAATATGTAATACAGGCTAGCACACTTGAGTGTGTAGCCTCAACAGGTAAATGCAACAAACAGGACAAACTTTAAAAGTGCAGGTGCAAAAACAACTTTAAACAGTTTAAAACAGTTCAAGAAGCAGAAATACTTCCAGTTTAGCTAGATTGGACAGTCGCCCAGGTAGTAGCAGGAAAAAAAAAACACTTTTATCATGTTAGCAGTCGCTCTTTTAGCCTCTCTGCTGCTAGCACCACTCTGCAGAGTAGTAACAAGTACAAAAAAACGCGCCAATGCAGGTTTTATACAGGGGGACTTGAAAGAGCTAGAAATTGGCCCAAAACGGCCAATAGACTACCAGATTCTTGTGCTGGGAACACTCCTCCAGGGAGTCTGACAGAGATTTTGATATGGATACTCCCCTGAATGCTAATAGTCCGTTTGATTGTGGAAGCAGAGTCCCCACAAAGATTTTCACTTTCATATTTGTGATTTGTAGAGACATTTTGGCTAAGATCTGGGATGACACCTAGGTGTTTGAAGGAGTAGTGTTGCTCTGTAGGTTGGTAGTTATAGAACAGGAAGTGGGTAGAGGTAGCAGTTGGGTTAGCTTGTGACATGTTTTGAAAAGCGTGAATTTATTGTTTTTACCATTTCATTATACCTTGTTTTACTTGGCACCCAGGTATGTAAGCTGTGGAAAGTAAAGTGTATCTTATAGGTTCATAGCTTCATAGGTGTGTACTAGACTAATGATGACCACTAGGGCCTTTATGTTCATAGGTGTGCACTAGACTAATGATGACCACTAGGGCCTTTAGATTCATAGGTGTGCACTAGGCTAATGATGAGCACTAGGGCCTTTAGATTCATAGGTATGCACTAGGCTAATGATGAGCACTAGGGCCTTTAGGTTCATAGGTGTGCACTAGGCTAATGATCACTAATGCCTTTAGGTTCATAGTTGTGCACTAGGCTAATGATGAGCAGTAGGGCCTTTAGATTCATAGGTGTGCACTAGGCTGACCACTAGGGCCTTTAGGTTCATAGGTGTGCACTAGGCTAATGATGAGCACTAGGGCCTTTAGGTTCATAGGTGTGCACTAGGCTAATGATGAGCACTAGGGCCTTTAGGTTCATAGGTGTGCACTAGGCTAATGATGAGCACTAGGGCCTTTAGATTCATAGGTGTGCACTAGACTAATGATGAGCACTAGGGCCTTTAGATTCATAGGTTTGCACTAGGCTAATGACCACTAGGGCCTTTAGGTTCATAGGTGTGCACTAGGCTAATAATGAGCACTAGGGCCTTTAGGTTCATAGGTGTGCACTAGGCTAATGACCATTAGGGCCTTTAGGTTCATAGGTGTGCCCTAGGCTAATAATGACCACTAGGGCCTTTAGGTTCATAGGTGTGCACTAGGCTAATGATGACCACTAGGGTCTTTAGGTTTGTAGGTGTTCACTAGGCTAATAATGACCACTAGGGCCTTTAAGTTCATAGGTGTGCACTAGGCTAATGATGAGCACTAGGGCCTTTAGGTTCATAGGTGTGCACTAGGCTAATGATGAGCACTAGGGCCTTTAGGTTCATAGGTGTGCACTAAGCTAATGATGAGCACTAGGGCCTTTAGGTTCATAGGTGTGCACTAGGCTGATGATGAGCACTAGGGCCTTTAGGTTCATAGGTGTGCAGTAGGCTAATGATGACCACTAGGGCTTTTAGGTTCATAGGCTTGCACTAGGCTAATGACCCGTAGGGCATTTAGGTTGGGTCTGTATTATAACATCGAAGTTACGGAACATCCTGCACTCCCCACACCCCCGCTACTTAAATATACCATCTCCGAGACCGCACTACATTACAGTAAATGGAAATATCCCCTTATGGAGATTTCCATTTACACGCTCGAGATTCTGAGCGTTCGATATTGTTGTGCCGACAATGTCCATTTCAACATTGTCGGCTTTCTAGAATATAATATAGACCCTTTAGGTTCATATGTGTGCACAAGGCTAATGATGACCACTAGGGCCTTTATGTTCATAGGTGTGCACTAGGCTAATGGTGACCACTAGGGCCTTTAGGTTAATAGGTGTGCATTAGGCTAATGACCACTAGGGCTTTTAGGTTCATAGGTTTGCACTAGACAAATGATGACTACTAGGGCCTTTAGGTTCATAGGTGTGCATTAGGCTAATGACCACTATGGCCTTTAGGTTCATAGCTGTGCACTAGGCTAATGATGACCACTAGGCCTTTAGGTTCATAAGTGTGCACTAGGCTAATGATAACCACTAGGGCCTTTAGGTTCATAAGTGTGCACTAGGCTAATGATGACCACTAGGGCATTTAAGTTCATAGGTGTGCACTAGGCTAATGATGACCACTAGGGCCTTTAGGTTCATAGTTGTGCACTAGGCTAATGATGAGCAGTAGGGCCTTTAGATTCATAAGCGTGCACTAGGCTAATGACCACTAGGGCCTTTAGGTTCATAGGTGTGCACTAGGCTAATGATGAGCACTAGGGCCTTTAGGTTCATAGGTGTGCACTAGGCTAATGATGAGCACTAGGGCCTTTAGATTCATAGGTGTGCATTAGGCTAATGATGAGCACTAGGGCCTTTAGATTCATAGTTGTGCACTAGGCTAATGACCACAAGGGCCTTTAGGTTCATAGGTGTGCACTAGGCTAATAATGAGCACTAGGGCCTTTAGGTTCATAGGTGTGCACTAGGCTAATGACCATTAGGGCCTTTAGGTTCTTAGGTGTGCACTAGGCTAATAATGACCACTAGGGCCTTTAGGTTCTTAGGTGTGCACTAGGCTAATAATGACCACTAGGGCCTTTAGGTTCATAGGTGTGCACTAGGCTAATGATGACCACTAGGGCCTTTAAGTTCATAGGTGTGCACTAGGCTAATGATGACCACTAGGGCCTTTAAATTCATAAGTGTGCACTAGGCTAATAATGACAACTAGGGCTTTTAGGTTCATAAGTGTGCACTAGGCTAATGATGACCACTAGTGCCTTTAGGTTCATAGGTGTGCACTAGGCTAATGATGACCACTAGGGCCTTTAGGTTCATAGGTGTGCAGTAGGCTAATGATGACCACTAGGGCCTTTAAATTCATAAGTGTGCACTAGGCTAATAATGACAACTAGGGCCTTTAGGTTCATAAGTGTGCACTAGGCTAATGATGACCACTAGTGCCTTTAGGTTCATAGGTGGGCACTAGGCTAATGATGACCACTAGGGCCTTTAGGTTCATAGATGTGCACTAGGCTAATGATGACCACTAGGGCCTTTAGGTTCATAGGTGTGCACTAGGCTAATGATGACCACTAGGGCTTTTAGGTTCATAGGTGTGCCCTAGGCTAATGATGACCACTAGGGCCTTTAGGTTCATAGGTGTGCACTAGGCTAATGATGACCACTAGGCCTTTAGGTTCATAAGTGTGCACTAGACTAATGATAACCACTAGGGCCTTTAGGTTCATAAGTGTGCACTAGGCTAATGATGACCACTAGGGCATTTAAGTTCATAGGTGTGCACTAGGCTAATGATGACCACTAGGGCCTTTAGGTTCATAGGTGTGCACTATGCTAATGATGACTACCAGGGCCTTTAGGTTCATAGGTGTGCACTACGCTAACGATGACCACTAGGGCCTTTAGGTTCATAGGTGTGCACTAGGCTAATGATGACCACTAGGGCCTTTAGGTTCATAGGTGTGCACTAGGCTAATGATGACCACTAGGGCCTTTAGGTTCATAGGTGTGCACTAGGCTGATGATTACCTCTAGGGCCTTTAGGTTCATAGGTGTGCACTAGGCTAATGATGACCACTAGTACCTTTAGGTTCATAGGTGTCCACTAGGCTAATGACCACTAGGGCCTTTAGGTTCATAGGTGTGCCCTAGGCTAATGATGACCACTAGGGCCTTTAGGTTCATAGGTGTGCCCTAGGCTAATGACCACTAGAGCCTTTAGGTTCATAGGTGTGCACTAGGCTAATGATGACCACTAGTACATTTAGGTTCATAGGTGTGCACTAGGCTAATGATTACCACTAGGGCTTTTAGGTTCATAGGTGTGCCCTAGGCTAATGATGACCACTAGGGCCTTTAGGTTCATAGGTGTGCCCTAGGCTAATGATGACCACTAGGGCCTTTAGGTTCATAGGTGTGCACTAGGCTAATGATGACCACTAGGGCCTTTAGGTTTATAGGTGTGTACTAGGCTAATGATGACCACTAGGGCCTTTAGGTTCATAGGTGTGCACTAGGCTAATGATGACTACTAGGGCCTTTTTGAGCCTAGCTGTGCATCCCAAATCTCAGACAAGTTGTTGTAGTTAGGACCAGATTAATACAATGCATGCTAATTTGCATAAAGATTGAGTTTGGTTAGTAAACTGAAGTTAATAAACAGACTGAATAGGGTAAGGGTTAAAATAGAGATTTGTGGGAATGTCTTTGGTCATATTATGCAGGTCAGTGTTGGCAATGGCCTGCATTTCACTGAGCAGGTTTTGTTGCTGAGGTAACTACAAAACTAGTATTAGAGTAGGTTCGTAGGTAACTACTAGGCTTCCTGGCCTTGTTGGCTATTTTAAGCCTAGTTCATTTTCCTTTTTAGTTCTCAAAATAACCTATACCATTTGATTACAGATTGGCCATACCCATCCCATGGTCAGTAGTTGTACATTACCCCTAGTGAGAATAACAGGGATCATACCAGAGAGGATATGGGATAAAGCATTCAGGAGCTGCCTCTGTCCATTAATAGTAGTACAGGGGGAAGTCCTGGTGTAAACTTTCTGTGCCCCATCTATAGATCAAAGGTGCATTTGGATGTGGACAGAGATGAGCTTTGTTTTACATGGATGGGGAATCTGTTCCACAGCACCAGTATCCGCAGTGAGCTCTACCTGCCCCCCCCCCCCAAATTATTCTGTTGATGTTGCAGAAGAAGTTTAGATCCCTGGACTGAGTATTTGTGATGCCATTTGACTTACTGTTGTACACTAGGTCCATCACTGAGTCGGAGGATGCCTTGTATGCCATTCACAGGTCACCCTTTAGGAATCTGTGAGATACTGAGTATAATGACAGGACTTTGAGGTGGTCGGTGTAGGACATATTGTAAAGTATCTCTGTGGGCATTCTAGTTGTTACATGTGTGTGGACAGATGCATGACAAAGCTGGGCTTTATACTCAGTGACTGATCTAGTAAGGACTGAGAAATGTTAAGCAATGACATCTCTAGATCTAGATATAATCCTTTTGTTTATAAGCTGCGGAGTATAGAATGACGTTCTTTACAGTGGACACACATTGATTGAAAGTTAGGTCACTGTCCACATAAGATCCCAAATACTGAACAACTGTGTCAGTTCTTAGGGTATATTGTCAGTGTGGTAGTTCCCTATGGTAGACTACTTCCCAATGGAAATGCTAATACATTTTGTGGCAGTGGTTGTTCCCTGTGGTAGATGACTTCCCAGTGGAAATGCTAATGCATTTTTTGGCAGTGGTAGCTCCCTGTGGTAGATGACATGTCGAAAGAAAAATAGCCAATGACTCCAAGGATAACCACAAGGCCTTCTTTAACTATGTCAAGAGTCTAGGGGCAAACTCTCAGATATGCTCCGAGCTAGTGCATAATGGCCATAAATACACTGAACCAACAGACATTGCCAACATCCTGGCTGACACGTTCAGTGCAAACTTCACCCCTCCCTCTCCACCAAAGGGGCTAGCACCCATCCCAGAAGAATGTGGCGCTCCAGATATCTCAGACACACAAGTAAAGACAGCCCTTGCAAAGGCCAAAAGCACAGCATCAGTGGGACCAGATGCTATCCCAGGTTGTGTCTTACACGAGCTTCAAAATGAACTAACCCCCCAGCTCAAACACTATTCAAACTCAGCCTCTCTACAGGCTATGTACCCAAAGAATGGCGTACAGCAACAGTCGTACCACTCCACAAAGGTGGTGCCACAACTGACCTTGGGAACTATCGCCCTATAAGCTTGACTAGCTTGGTCTGCAAAGCCATGGAACGCATTATCATGGAGCTCATTAACGGGGACATTGGGAACCTCTAGACACTGGACCCCACCCAGTTCGCCTTTGTTAAAGGCAGATCTTGCCTCCTGAACTTGGTCGACTTCCTCGAAACAGTCACCAAGGCCATAGATGAAGGGAAGGTGATCCACACAGCATATCTGGACCTCGCTAAGGCGTTCAACACCATTCCACACTCAGGAATCATAGACAAACTCATCAGCTTAAATATCAACCCCCATGTCACGAGATGGGTTGCCAACTGGCTCTCAGACAGAACCCACACGGTAAGAGTGGCAGGCGCCATGTCTGACTCTAAACCAGTCACAAGCGGAGTCCCACAGGGCTCAGGCCTGGGACCCCTCCTGTTCGGTATATATTTCTCCGAAGTACAGGCAAAGGTGGAGGGACTGTGGCTAACCAAGTTCGCAGATGACTGTAAATTGGGTGCAATAATTGGCTCTCCAGCTGACACAGACATCCTGCAAAAGTGTCTCACAGAGACAAACACCTGGTGTCAAAGTCACAGCCTCAAGCTAAATGCCAAAAAATGCATAGTAATCCCATTTGGGAAAAACAAAGTACCTACAAACTACCACATAGATGGGAATCCACTAAGTACAGAAGAAGTAATTAGGGACCTGGGTACCCAAGTAGATAGCATGCTCTCCTTTGATAACCACATAGCCAAAACGGTCAGGAAATCCTTCTATGTGGCACACCTGATCACAAAGGGTTTCTCTTCCAGATCCAAGGAGGTGATTGTGCCCCTTTACTCCTCACTCATTAGGCCCATAATAGAGTACAATGCCCCATTTGGGATGTACCTCACTAGACACATGCAACAACTAGAAAGACCACAGAAGTACCTCACTAAGAGGATTAAGGGCCTTAAACAATTACCCTATGAAGCACGACTAAAAAAGCTCCAGCTCTTCTCAGTTGCTTACCGTCTGCTCAGAGGTGACCTATGCCTGACCTATAGGGCCATGTCAAACCCTGAACTAATGGACATGCTTCACCTCAAAAAAACGAGATCCCTCAGAACCACTCGTTCTAGCGACTTGAACCTATGTACAACAATAAACAGGACATGTTGGAGGGATAGATTCCTGTCCCAGCAACTCCCCTCACTCTGGAATAGAATCCCAATGCATATTCGACAGAGCTCCTCTCTGACCCTCTTCAAGAGAAATCTTGATGAGTGGATAGGTAATCGTAAGTTCTACCCTGGGATCACTTCAGGAGCCCTGTTGACAGAGGCCCAGGTTACTAATCTAATGGGGAGGCGAAAGCCATCACTCTGTGGCTAGGCTTATAAATGCCCATGGGCAGATAGCCTAGTACTTACCTATGAACCTATGTACTTCCTAATGGAAATGATAATACATTTTTTGGCAGTGGTAGTTCCCTGTGGTAGACGATTTCCCCGTGGAAATGATAATACATTTTTTGGCAGTGGTAGCTCCCTGTGGTAGATGACTTCCCAGTGGAAATGATAATATATTTTTTGGCAGTGGTAGTTCCCTGTGGTAGACGATTTCCCAGTGGAAATGATAATACATTTTTTGGCAGTGGTAGTTCCCTGTGGTAGATGATTTCCCAGTGGAAATGATAATACATTTTTTGGCAGTGGTAGTTCCCTGTGGTAGACGATTTCCCAGTGGAAATGATAATATATTTTTTGGCAGTGGTAGTTCCCTGTGGTAGACGATTTCCCAGTGGAAATGATAATACATTTTTTGGCAGTGGTAGTTCCCTGTGGTAGACGATTTCCCAGTGGAAATGATAATACATTTTTTGGCAGTGGTAGTTCCCTGTGGTAGACGATTTCCCAGTGGAAATGACAATACATTTTTTGGCAGTGGTAGTTCCCTGTGGTAGACGATTTCCCAGTGGAAATGATAATACATTTTTTGGCAGTGGTAGTTCCCTGTGGTAGACGATTTCCCAGTGGAAATGATAATACATTTTTTGGCAGTGGTAGTTCCCTGTGGTAGACGATTTCCCAGTAGAAATGATAATACATTTTTTGGCAGTGGTAGTTCCCTGTGGTAGACGATTTCCCAGTGGAAATGATAATACATTTTTTGGCAGTGGTAGTTCCCCGTGGTACACGATTTCCCAGTGGAAATGATAATACAGTTTTTGGCATTTAGTTTCGGTCCATGATGCTGATACCAGTTATTTCTTTGGGACAAACCTTCTTGCAGAATGGCTAGTCATTTGGGGATTCAGTGAGTGCTCCTAGCTTGCCGTCATCTGTAAACCTGGTCAGCCAGAGACTTTTCATCCTTTTGCTTTGGTAAACTTTTCAAAAAAAGTCTGCTAGCATGACTTGCCCTTGACAGATCCAAACTGAGATGGGCCCACGTTTGAACGTGTCCTGTGTCGTTATTGATTAGTTCCGTTTAGTTTGCCATTTGTATTACTTCTTGTTGGTATCCTCACTAAATTGATGACAGTATTCTACTGAATCGCTGCTTTATTTGTGCTGTCTGTTACTATTGTGATTTGTGAGCTACTGTTTCAAAGCAATCGACTGATTAACTATATTTCATTGCTATCTACTGCAATTCATTACTGTTTAACTGCATTTTACTGACATTTGTTGCTGTTTAACTGTATTTTTTTAAATACTGTGAGTTCTATTCTTTTGACTGTAATCTGTGCTTCATTGTCTGTTTTTTCTTACTGAGGACTTAACCTTAAAATTGAGTAGCATAGTCTAGGTACAGGTCTGCGGCATCCAGAGCTTCAGCTGCACAGTTTTTAACCCTTTTTAAGCTATTCCAGGTACAAGTTTTCCCTTAGTAGCACTTGTGTTGTCATCTAGTAGTACTACTCTTAGACCTTCCTTCCTTTACCCTCTTAGCTCCTTCAGTTTCTGACAAATATGGATGGGCAATTTCCTGCAGTTTCTCCTGCCAGTTTGGTTAATATGGGCATCCTGAGACAGTGTAGCAACTGCCTCATGTACACGGATAACCCTCTACTACTAGCACCTAGGAACACAATTTGTGAGAGATGCAAATACATCAAGCACCTAGTGTCATTGCTCTCTCCCCCACAAACCAGTATATCTGGCACTGAGAAGGTGGGCAACATGAACACCACACCTCAAACACCACCTACACCTACACAACGAAACCCACATATGCGGAGGCCCTCAACAAAAGCATACCCAAGCAAAAGAGACCTCCGAGGCATAAACACATGCAAACTCCACTGCCACCACACATGGTCCAAACACCTGTGTCTCACAGCCACTAAGGCCTAAACATAAACCCAACATATTAGTCATAGCAGACTCCATTGTGACACACACAGATGTGCCCATCATCAGGCTGGATAAGGAGAAAGTCATGGTTAGTTGTTTGTTGGATGCCAGAATTCACCATATCACCAAAGCACTCAAGTTTGTCAACAGGTACTGTTATGACTCTTTCATAGTTCACGTTGGAATGAATGACTTGAGATGTACCACCCTGGACTATATGAAGAGAGACGTGATTGAACTTGCTGAGTATTTGTCCCAGGCAGGTA
Organism: Protopterus annectens; assembly: GCF_019279795.1. Lineage (NCBI taxonomy): Eukaryota > Metazoa > Chordata > Ceratodontiformes > Protopteridae > Protopterus > Protopterus annectens. The sequence goes on along the minus strand of NC_056750.1, from coordinate 71,809,806 downwards.
TGTCTCCAGCCTTAAGCAGCATTCTGCCGTCACCCAGAATGATGCTTCAATACAAACAGAAAATGATTCACTTTAACAACTGGCTTAGTTTCTGGTGCCATTCAAAAGGGGTCCAGTACATGACAGCCTGGGATGACATGATTGACAAGCCACGATGCTTTGCCAGAGATGGCCTGCATCTGTCTCCCTTGGGCTTCAGGCTTCTGGCAAAGGCTCTTGCCTCCCCCATAGTGCCTTTTTTAGGCAATGCCATGACGTCAAAACTACCAACATGAACATTTCATCAAAAAGTAAATTAAAGGTCCTGTTGCTAAACACTAGGAGTCTAAACATGAAACTGCACTCTTTGCAAGCATTCTTAACGTTGGAAGAAGCTGACGTGTGCAGTCACAGAAACTTGGTTCAAAGTTGTAGAGAGCACCCCAGCCATACCAAAAGTTACCCATTCTATCATTCATTCATTTAGACCCCAAGCTATGTCCAGCAAAACAAAAGGAGCTGGAGTTGCAATAAATATATAAAAGACATACACATCTCTGTGCTGGTCAAACAGTATGATGCACAGGAAATACTCCAGGTGCTGTTACCAAAAGACAAGACCCCTATTCAAGTCATAGCTAGCTACAGGCGTCCAACTCTGACTCAAGATGCCTACTCCACCTATCTGGACTTCTTCAGATCTATCAAGATGCAACCCTTTACCCTGATACTGGGTGAATTTAACTGTCCAGCTATAGACTGGAAGAAATAGTCTTGCCAAAGCACAAATGCCTAGAGATTTCTTGATTTCTTCAATGCAAATGCCTTAGGCCAGTTAGTTGACATCCCCACAAGAGGTGAAAGTATCTTGGACTTGATATTAACTAACATGAGTAACCATTGCAGCATCCCTACAGTGTCATCATCATTGTTAAGGTCCGACCACAAAGCAGTCACTTTTGAAGTTACCATCTATCTCCCCCAACCCCCCTAGCTGGGGGGGTCAAACAAAAAAAACTTCTCCAAAGCTGATTACAACCTCCTGAGGGAAGGTATAAACAACTTCACAGCCCCCTCCCCTCCACAGAAACTACCACATATGTCCAAATTTACACTAAAGTACTATATGACCATTTATGTAGCTGCATGGAATCATAGATACCAGACAGGACAGAATCTTCCTCCTCAAGGAAGAGTAAACCTGTCTGATTGACATCTACAATAAATAAATTCTATAATAAAAGGAAACAATTGCTGTCCAGGACCAATAAGGAGCAGGTGTCTAATTGGAAGCAATCTCTCCGTAGCCTGAACAAGCAAATAAAGCACTAGTGAAGTCCTCCAAAGCAAACTTCAAGTCTAAACTGCCACATCTACTAAAGATAGTCATAAGGCTTTCTTCACATATGTCCGCAATTTCAAGGGAAGCACCCAGATCTGCTCAGAACTGGTGGTCAAGGACACCACCTACACAAACCCTGTAGATATAGCCAACCTGCTGGCAGACAGGTTCAGTGAAAACTTCACTCCTCTGTTCCCCCACATCAGTAAAACAGGACAGCCTCAGTACCTGCCCTCCTCCCCTTATCTCTGGGGAGCAAGTCATCACTGCCCTCTCAAAGGCAAAAAATACAGCCTCCATGGGACCCAATAACATCCCAAGCCGCATCCTACATGAACTCAGGCAGGAATTTGCAACACCATTAGGCACCCTATTCGACCAAAGCCTGAGTACCAGCTTCATCCTAGCTGAGTGGAGGACAGCTACTGTCATCCCTTTGCACAAAAGTGGAGCGTCCACCGATCTAGGAAATTATAGACCCAGCAGCCTAACTAGCCTGATCTGCTTGGTCATGGAGCGGATTATCATGGACCTCATTAACAAGGACATTGGCAACCTCCAGACACTTGATCCGGCACAGTTTGGTTTTGTAAAGGGGAGGTCATGCCTGTTAAATTTGGTCAACTTCTTTGAGACAGTCACCAAGGCCATAGGCAAGGGGAAGACAGTGCACACCGCCTACCTTGACCTGGCCAAGGCCTTTGATACTATTCCCCACTCAAATGTAATAGATAAACTCTCTCAACTAGGCATCAATCCATATGCTACCAGATGGGTAGCAAACTGGCTTACTGATCAAACCCACCTAGTCAAAATAGGGGAAGCCAGTTTAAGTAGTAGACCCATAACAAGCAGTGTACCCCAGGGATCGGTCCTGGGGTCTCTGCTGTTTGGGATATACTTCTCAGAGGTGCAGGCCACATCTAGTGGACTATGGCTGACCAAGTTTGCAGATGACTGCAAGCTGCATGCTGTCATCAATTCCCCTAGTGATGTGGACATCCTGCAAGAGGGTCTCACCCAAACAAATGACTGGTGCTAGAAACATGGTCTCAAACTGAATGCCAAAAAAATACATCATCATCCCTTTTGGGGAGAATGATGTTGTTAAGGGAGACTTGGAGCTTTTTGTAGAAAGAGGATGCACCAATATTTTGGTTTTGAATGCCAATGAGGGTAGTTGTCATGATTTTATAGAACATTGATCAGTTTATACAGTTAATGGCATTTATTATATTTTGTGTGTTGGGTGTAGAGTGCAGGATGGGGGAGTTTTTGAAGAGGGTGAAGGGTGGCAGTAGGAAAAGGTGCCTGAACAGTGTTCACTTATAGTAGGAGAGTAGATAACGTTAATATGTGTGGGCTGGTTTGTAAGCATTATGTGAAGGACTGTGTTGTTGTTGGTTATAATATTTGCTTTAGTTACCTCTTTAATTAGTTGGTAGAGATTAACATAGGTAGAAAACTGTGTAGGTCATGTTTGGTGTTACTGAAAAGTTGATATTATGATCACTTAGGATGAGGAAGCATTTCTTTCCATGGGAATAGCTTAACAGAGACTGCATTGTTTTGTTGAAGCCTAGCCATGAATTTGGAGGGGTAGAAGACTGCAGCTGTAGCAAGTGTGATGTCCCTTGGTTAAGGTGCTGTCAGCTTGGTGGCGGCATCTTTGTGTGTGATGGAAGAAATAGACATGAAGGTGTAGTCTCAGGGGTTTTAGTAACACCTATCCTGGGGTGTCGAAAAGTGTGGTGGCATAGTCTGGACAATGATGTGCACATTGAATAGCACAATAAACTCGTGAAGATTTACTTAAAAACAATTTGACATGATTAAATAAACAACATGTGATTTTTTCCAGTTTTGATTGTGTTCATTTCTTTAACAATTTAGGTTTCTGTAATATTTTCTCTCACACAGTGGCCTAGCCTTCCTTTCTAGCTTTTCCCCCCTTTTCTGTGCACTTAGGCATTTTCTTTTTCTATTTTCTTCTGTTTAGTTTGCAACCAAGATGTCACTGAAGGTAGAAGACACACAGGAAATAACAAGAATGGGGTCTAATCAAGCTGCAGACTGAAAATATAAAACGGGGTGTTATAAAAATGCACTGTGCTTTCTGTTAGTTTCTGGTTGAAGCCTACATGTCAGTATTACCAAGGAAGTAGTGGTGTATATCTAAATCCTAATGTGGACAGGTGATTTTGTAATACTTGTGCACTGGGGATGGAAGGGGTTTGTTTATACAGGTATGTGTCTTTGAGTGTTCGTTTTAGGAAAGTGATTATAATAACGTCTAACAACAGAGCTGGATAGTTCATTGGTAAGGAGAAGGGGTTTTCCCTCTGTGGCTACCAGTGCAGTACTCTGCCTTAGTCCTGTTCCTGTTTTAGCAGTGGTCTGTATCAAGGGGGAAGTCGGTGCAACCATCTTTCAGGTTTGAAAGAGGACTTGTATATCTATGGTTTTATAGATAGTTTATTTTTTAAAGAAGCTACTTAAGAAGCCTTTATGTTTGAGGTCTGCTGGTTTCTCTGATTTTTATTTTTGTACTAGGATTCAGTAAAAAAACTTGGGTTATCGTTTCAAGGATAAATAAATGGATCAAAATGAAATAGTATAGCAGGCTATAGTCGGCACATGACATCCGTTATCTCCGCATTCTGTCACAGCAGCCCTGTCTCATAAAACTTTAGTCAGCTGTTGTTTTGATATGTAGGGATTTTTTGCTGAAAACTTTGTTTACTTATGTAGTGCAATATAAGTTAGAACATGTTGTTATAAAGTTAAATTAAGTTTCATATGCCAAAAGTGTGAAGCCCCTCATTGCTAGTTCTAGAACAACCAAGTTAGCTTCTCATAACTACTTTTGTGGTGATTTGTCTGAACGGTATTTAGGGAACTTAAAAGGAATGGTTTGCCACTGAGCCTGAGCCCATGTGCAGTGAATGACTTGTGCTGTAAACTGGTACATTCACAGAACATTTCTTGCTAAGGAGAATCGTTTGGTGTCCAGCACCAACATTTTTTTCTCTCTTATTTGTACCACCTTTTCTTCCAGGAGTGAGAGTGAGTGCCATGGTCCATTGTGACTCATCTAAGGTTCTGTGCACACTTCCTGGACAGCCTACAGCTTTCCAGGTCTACTTCAAGGGTTTGTATGTAGATGTTCCATCAACCAGCTCCAGACACATGCACCTGCGTAGCGCTTCCGATAGAAGGCATCGAGATGCAGGATTTTCCATGCATCCTTCCTTTCGGTCCACCCATACTAAAGGCCTTTACTGACTGTATACTGTTCCTTTGGAGATGTTTGTTTTCTTTGAAACACAGTGAGTTTTTTGTATACCGGTTACCCATGTGTTTTCCTCATTTTGTTTATTGCATTAACGTTATCTAATTGGGCATTTACACTTGTTGCAAAAAACTTTCATAAGCGATCACCAGATTATTTTAATTCCATCCCTAAAGGTTTACACTCCTTCTTGCAGAAAAAACTTTCTTAGATTATTTTAATTCCATCCCTAAAGGTTTACACTCGTCCTTTCAGAAATAACTTTTGTAAGCAATCACCAGATTATTTTAATTCCATCCCTAAAGATTTACACTCCTTGCAGAAAAAACTTTCATAAGTGATCATCAGATTATTTTAATTCCATCCCTAAAGATGTTAGGAAGAGTGATGATTAGATCATATTTAGGGAAAAAAATTAAAAGCCCCATGTGGTAAAAGAAAACAACTGCCATTGCTTTAGAAACACGGGCTTATCATGTTATGTCAGAGATGTACATCATGTCATTTAATTACACACATAAGCTGTTGTACTTACGTGCAAGCAGCTGCAGTGAAGGTTCTGTTAATTTCTGTATATTATATGTTCCTTCACATTCTTCTGTAGGAGATCTAACTAAAGAGGGCCCAGGATTACAGCTGCCATATTACAATAGAGGGAGTATAAGCATGCCAAGGGAATTGTGCACTGTAGTTGGGGACTTCATTCTGTGTTTGTGTGTGTGTGTGTGTGTGTGTGTGTGTGTGTGTGTGTGTGTGTGTGTGTGTGTGTACAGAAGCAAGTACTTGCAAAAGCCCTAGAATAACAGACACTGTGCTATGCTTAGCAGCCCAACAGGAGTATTTATTAGGAGGATTCAGAAGAACTCTTCACCCCCACTGAATGTTGGTATTGCAACTTGGCTGTTGTTCATTGTGTTTCACTGTTGTAGTCATTACCATTGGGTTATCCTGCTGGCAGGCTACCCGCAGTCGGCCTGAGTTCCAAAGTCTAGGTCCAGCGTCGGTTGCTGTCGTCTCTTCTCTGACGTCAGTGCGCCAGGGGTATAAAAGATGCAGCCAACGCCATTTTCTTCAGTCTTTCTTGCCGTGCGGTGCCCGAAGTAAAAGCAGTTTGCAAGTGCCGGTCGGCTGACTCCTGAGATTTTCAAATCCGAATTTCAGAACCGAAGTCTTCAATAAAGCTAAGTACCCCGTTGGGGAAACTTTTTTCTTGCTCCAGACCGATGTCAGAAAAAGTTAATAGTTGTATTTCTTGTGGGAAGCAAATACCTCATAAGGATTTTCATTCTTACTGTATTCCTTGCCTAGGCCCAGACCACGACGTTGCTAGTTGTCGCTTTTGTGCTAGATTTAACCAAAGCATTGTTAAGCATCGGTACGATTTTGCATTACATTATTTTGGCAGAAGATTCAATTATATAATGCCGTCGGAACAGCCGATGACTGGAGTTTATAAAAAGCGCAAAGAAAAGGACAGGCATCCAAGGTCCAAAACCGACGATGAGGCTTCTGTTAGGCCTATCGCCGGTTTGCCGGTTCTCAGTGAGGCACTTTCACAGCCACAGGCCGGTTCCGACTCCCACGTGGAGCCAACTAGGCCGGATACTCAAGGTATTGGACACTCGGAAACTATTCCCTCAGATGGGTCCGGAGCCGCTGAGCAGGCATCGGCTTCTGAGGGTATTTTCAGACCTACAAAGTTGTATGTAAAACCATCTTCAGTAACAAAGGCAAGGACAAAAGCACTTCTAAAGACAAAGAAACAAGTACAGCATTCTCCTGGACAGGCCTCCATGCCTAAAAAACAGATGCTTAAAATGGCCGAAGACCTAATTACTTTGATCAGGGGTTCCCATCCCCCTCCTGATAAGAGGCCTAGGCAAGACATAGAATATGAATCTTCTGATCAGGTTTCCATTTCCTCATTCCTCTTCTGAACAGGAGTACTCCCTTCCTCCCTACGAGGAATCTCCTCATTCCTCTTCTGATCAGGAGTATTCCCTTCCTCCCATGAGGAATCTCCTCATTCCTCTTCTGAACAGAAGTATTCCCTTCCTCCCATGAGGAATGTCCTCATTCCTCTTCTGAACAGGAGTATTCCCTTCCTCCCTACGAGGAATCTCCTCATTCCTCTTCTGAACAGGATTCCTTCCCCATGAGGAATCTCCTCATTCCTCTTCTGAACAGGAGTATTCCCTTCCTCCCATGAGGAATCTCCTCATTCCTCTTCTGAACAGGAGTATTCTCTTCCCCCCCATGAGGAATCTCCTCATTCCTCTTTTGAACAGGAGTATTCCCTTCCTCCCTACGAGGAATCTCCTCATTCCTCTTCTGAACAGGAGTATTCCCTTCCTCCCTTCGAGGAATCTCCTTATTCCTCTTCTGAACAGGAGTATTCCCTTCCTCCCATGAGGAATCTCCTCATTCCTCTTCTGAACAGGAGTATTCCCTTCCTCCCTATGAGGAATCTCCTCATTCCTCTTCTGAACAGGAGTATTCCCTTCCCCCCATGAGGAATCTCCTCATTCCTCTTCTGAACAGGAGTATTCCCTTCCTCCCTACGAGGAATCTCCTCATTCCTCTTCTGAACAGAAGTATTCCCTTCCTCCCATGAGGAATGTCCTCATTCCTCTTCTGAACAGGAGTATTCCCTTCCTCCCTACGAGGAATCTCCTCATTCCTCTTCTGAACAGGAGTATTCCCTTCCCCCCATGAGGAATCTCCTCATTCCTCTTCTGAACAGGAGTATTCCCATCCTCCCATGAGGAATCTCCTCATTCCTCTTCTGAACAGGAGTATTCTCTTCCCCCCATGAGGAATCTCCTCATTCCTCTTCTGAACAGGAGTATTCCCTTCCAATCTATGAGGAATCTCCTCATTCCTCTTCTGAACAGGAGTATTCCCTTCCTCCCTTCGAGGAATCTCCTTATTCCTCTTCTGAACAGGAGTATTCCCTTCCTCCCATGAGGAATCTCCTCATTCCTCTTCTGAACAGGAGTATTCCCTTCCTCCCTACGAGGAATCTCCTCATTCCTCTTCTGAACAGGAGTATTCCCTTCCCCCCCATGAGGAATCTCCTCATTCCTCTTCTGAACAGGAGTATTCCCTTCCTCCCTACGAGGAATCTCCTCATTCCTCTTCTGAACAGGAGTATTCCCTTCCTCCCTACGAGGAATCTCCTCATTCCTCTTTTGAACAGGAGTATTCCCTTCCCCCCTATGAGGAATCTCCTCATTCCTCTTCTGAACAGGAGTATTCCCTTCCTCCCTACAAGGAATCTCCTCATTCCTCTTTTGAACAGGAGTATTCCCTTCCTCCCTACGAGGAATCTCCTCATTCCTCTTCTGAACAGGAGTATTCCCTTCCTCCCATGAGGAATCTCCTCATTCCTCTTCTGAACAGGAGTATTCCCTTCCTCCCTATGAGGAATCTCCTCATTCCTCTTCTGAACAGGAGTATTCCCTTCCCCCCTATGAGGAATCTCCTCATTCCTCTTCTGAACAGGAGTATTCCCTTCCTCCCTACGAGGAATCTCCTCATTCCTCTTCTGAACAGGAGTATTCCCTTCCCCCCCATGAGGAATCTCCTCATTCCTCTTCTGAACAGGAGTATTCCCTTCCTCCCTACGAGGAATCTCCTCATTCCTCTTCTGAACAGGAGTATTCCCTTCCTCCCATGAGGAATCTCCTCATTCCTCTTCTGAACAGGAGTATTCCCTTCCTCCCTACGAGGAATCTCCTCATTCCTCTTCTGAACAGGAGTATTCCCTTCCTCCCTACGAGGAATCTCCTCATTCTTCTTCTGAACAGGAGTATTCCTCCCTACGAGGAATCTCCTCATTCTTCTTCTGAACAGGAGTATTCCCTTCCCCCCTATGAGGAATCTCCTCATTCCCATTCTGAACAGGAGTATTCCCTTCCCCCCATGAGGAATCTCCTCATTCCTCTTCTGAACAGGAGTATTCCCTTCCCCCCATGAGGAATCTCCTCATTCCTCTTCTGAACAGGAGTATTCCCTTCCTCCCTACGAGGAATCTCCTCATTCCTCTTCTGAACAGGAGTATTCTCTTCCCCCCATGAGGAATCTCCTCATTCCTCTTCTGAACAGGAGTATTCCCTTCCTCCCATGAGGATTCTGATGCTGAAGAATCTGTGCCTTCAGCCTCTCCTCCTGAGGATTATTCTTTTGGGGAGACCCTGCATACCATGAGGGAGCATTTTCACTGGGAGAGCCAGGATTACTCAGAATCCAAGAAAAGGCTCAGAGACTTCCTTTTATTACCTCAGCACAGGCCCCCTGCTATTCCTCCTGTTTTATGTATTGTAGATGATGTATTTTTAGAGTCTGGTCTGTCTCCTGACTCTTTACCTCCAGCTCCTGTTAAGCCAGACAGATACTAAAGGGTGCCTGATTCACATAAATTTCTTTACAAAAACCCTACTGCTGACCCAGAAACTATTTCTCAGGGTCCCAAGGGGGTCAAGGCTTCCACTGCAAAAAAACCCTATCCCTCTGATAGGGATTCAAGGGCCCTGGACAGATGGGGGAAAAACATTTATACGTCCGCTACCTTGGCTGTAAGAGCTTTAAATTGTCAGTTTCATATGCTTAAGTATCAGCAATACCTCATATCACTGCTTAAACAGAAAATGTTGACAAATTCTGAATGTGCAGAAAACAAAGAAATGCAGGATTTATTGAATGCAGATGAACAAATGGGAAAGCATACTTTGCAATGTGGTTTTGATTCTGTAGAGGCCTCCTGCAGGGCAGTAGTTACAGGTTCTGTTATTAGGAGGCATGCTTGGTTAAAAGAACAGAATCTGCCCAAACATGTTAAAGCAAAACTATTAGATGCTCCTTTACAGCATGATACTTTGGTGTTAAAGCAGAAGAGGTGTTGAAGAAAATGGAGGACAAAGCTAAATCTATGCAAACAGTGAAGGATTTCGTACAGGTACAGCCTCCTAGATTTAGCAGAAACTGGCCTACAAAGAATTGGTCCTTTCCAGTGTCAGACTGGCCACAAAGAGGCAGATACAGATGCTCCAGAAGCAGATCACAGCCCCAAGGCTCATACAGGCCTAAACAATGGGGTGGTTCTACCTCCAAAGGTGGAGAGGATAAATCACAGCCGTACAGGAAACAGTCTCAATGACTTTCCCCTGCCAGCACCAAGCACTTCTCTTCTGGCAGCTCCTTTGGGGGGAAAACTAGCACTTTTTTCACAAAATTGACACATAGTCACCCAGGACAAATGGGTCCTAAATATCGTGTCTCAAGGTTACAGGTTTCACTTTCACACCCTACCAAAACCACACGGAATGCCAGACCTGCCACACAATCAATGGGTAGAGGCTCAAAAACAAGTTTTATCTCTCGTGAACATGAGAGCCATTTAGCAAGTACCACAACAAGAGCAGGGACAAGGATTTTACTCAAGGCTATTCTTGGTACCCAGAAAGGACAAAGCCTGGAGACCAATACTGGACCTGTCCATCCTAAACACATTCCTGGATATTCCAAAATTCAAAATGTTAACTCTGCAACAGCTTCTGCCCATGCTGGGCAAGAACGCTTGGCTCGTGACTTTAGACCTAAAAGAAGCATACCTGCATGTTCCAGTCAGACTGTCATGCAGAAGATACCTCAGATTTATAGCTGGCTCAATGCACTACCAATTCTCTGCACTGCCCTTTGGCTTATCTACTGCACCCAGGGTCTTCACAAAATGCCTGGCACCAGTAATTGCATATTGCAGACAAAGAGGAATACAGATATATCCTTACTTGGACGACTGCCTTATTCAAGCAGAGAACAAGGACATTCTACTACAGCATCTGGCATTTGTAAAAAGATTATTGACAGGTCAAGGGTACACAGTAAACGAAAAGAAATCAAAACTTGTACCCTCTCAAGAGATAATATTCCTGGGTGCAAGCTTAAATACAACTGCCCAGATGGCTTATCTCATGCCAGACAAGCACAGACAACTGACTACTTATTTTTATGATGTTGGCAACAAAGACCCAGTTATCTACAAGAAAAATTCTGCAGGCGTTGGGCTTCACGGCATCCTGCATACTACTAATTCCATATGCAAGACTGCATATGAGGAAACTTCAATGGTATCTAAAAAGTGTTTGGACTCAACATTGCCACAGCCTGGAAATAACAATTACCCTCATTCCCTGCCTGCAGCAGGAGTTTTGATGGTGGGCAAAAGCCTGTCATCTCAACAAGGGACAGCCATTCACCTTACCCACAGCCAGGCAGACATTGACAACAGATGCATCAGATTATGCTTGGGGGGAGCATATGGCAGGAAGATGTATTCAGGGCACATGGTCCACAAGTCAAATGCATCTACATATCAATGATGCTAGCGGTTCAGAATGCCCTGACAGCCTTCAAGGACATAATTCATCCAGGACAACTACTGATAAAGATGGACAATACTACAGTCATGCGGTACATAAACAAGCAGGGGGGCACACATTCTTACTCCCTCTGCAGGCTAGCCATGAACTTGTGGGAGACAGCACTGACCTACCAAGTACATCTGCAAGCACAATTCCTGCCAGGAAGGATAAATACTCTGGCAGACGAACTAAGCATAAACCTAATGGATCCCCATGAGTGGAATTTGGGCCCACACGTATTCAGCATGATAACAAGGAAATGGGGATGCCCGGACATAGACCTATTTGCCTCTCCTCACAATTACCAATTACAGAGATTCTGCACAAGGATTTATCACAAGCAAGCATGGAATGTGGATGCTGTATCCTTCAGCTGGAAAGACCTAACAGTATATGCTTTTCCTCCTCTCCCTCTCCTCCCCAAGGTACTCCTCAAGGTCAGACAAGAGAAGCCAAAAATGATACTGATTGCCCCAGACTGGCCCCACCAGTACTGGTACCCAATCCTAAAGAGCTTGTCTCAATGCCCAGCTTGGACATTACCTCAAACTCCACACTTATTGACCCAACAGGACAGTATCATACTGCACAGCCAACTCAGGACCTTAAACCTGGCGGCATGGTGTATAATGTAGCCATTCAAGACACACCTCTCTCTAAAGCATTGACGGATGTTATTTTGGAGTCCTAGCACCAGAAAATCTTATGCAGAAAAATGGAAGAGATTCTGTGCTTGGAACCAGACACAAGGTATTGACACAACTGCTCCAAATATTCCTCAGATTTTGCAATATTTAACTGAGATGCTGGATAAAGGCCTTTCCTTTTCATCAATTAAAATTCATGCCTCTGCTATCTCAGCTCATTACAATACAGAACCACCTATTTTTTCTCATCCATTACTAAGGCAGTTCCTCAGAGGGGCCAAAAACATAAGACCTCTAAGGAGAGCACCAATACCTGCATGGGACCTCAACTTTGTCTTGGCAAAACTCACACTGCCTCCGTTTGAGCCAGCCTCAACAGTGGATATAAAATTCTTATCCTGGAAAACAACTCTGCTCCTAGCAATTACCTCCGCTAGATGAGTCTCAGAGTTACAGGCACTCATGGCTGTGGAACCTTTTATCATTTTTCATCCAGACAGGGTTTCTTTAAGGACAAACCCTACATTTATGCCTAAGGTCGTGTCCAGTGTGACCCTTAACAAAACTATTCATTTGCCTACTTTTTTCCCAAACCCACAGAATAAGGGTGAGACTTTTGCATTCTTTGGACATTCACAGGCAGCTGCGCTTCTACTTGGACAGAACCAAAGCTTTCAGAAAAACTGAACAACTTCTAGTGGCATATGCCACAGGATCACAAGGAAAGCCTATCTCAAAACAGACTATTTCAAAGTGGATAGGCCACTGCGTTCGTTTCTGGTATTCACAGCATTGCAAATCAGTGCCTAAGGGCATTAGGCCACACTCAACCAGAGCAGCAGCCACTTCAGCAGCCTTCCTCAGAGGAGTACCAAGCAAAGACATCTTAGAGGCTGCAACTTGGAGTTCAGTGCATACTTTTACAAAGCACTATCACTTACCTTTCTACTCTAAATCCAGGGCAGGCTTTGCCACTGCAGTTTTGCCGGGCCTAATAGCTTCTCCTAATCCTGTTTAACACCAGCCTCCCAACCTTAGCTTTGGAATTCAACCCAATGGTAATGACTGCAATAGTGAAACACGATGAACATAGTACAGTTGTGTACCTACCATAAATGAAGATGTTCGATTGTATTCACTGTTGCAGTCCAAGTTACCCTCCCACCATCCCCCTTTTTCTTACAGGACCTTATCTGTACTTCTCCATCCTATGCAACCTATGTGGTGTATTTGCTTGTAGATGAAGGAAAAGTTGATTTTTGTGTATGCATGCTTTTTAGCATTATTTAGCCTACCCTTTTAGGGGCACCTGACATCTGGGGCAAGAAAAACTGAAGAAAATGGCATCGGCTGCATCTTTCATACCCCTGGAGCACTGACGTCAGGGAAGAGACGACAGCAACCGACGCCGGACCAGGACTTTGAAATTCAGGCCGACTGCGGGCAGCCTGCTAGCAGGATAACCCTGGTGTAATGACTGCAACAGTGAATACACGCGAACATCTACATTTATGGTAGGTACGCAACTGTACTTTATCTCTCTCCTGCTCCTGGTGTCACAGTAAGGAATGTGGAACTGTATAGAATGCGGTTTGATAGTCCAGAGGGGGGACAGGGGCCACAAAATTATTCTTTCACATTCATCCAGTTTTGGTTTATTACCAGGTGAATCCAAGAATTTACTGAGTATTTTTAGTGGCACTACCAGCTGAAGGATTCAGCTGACCTTTTCTCCAATATTCAGTTTGATGTTCTTGGTGGGGTTAGAAGTGGGTGCAATTTTTTTCCACGTAGCTTATGTGCAGAGCAGTGGCATAGATTAAAGTAGACAGGTTGAGCATTTTGATTACATAGTCAGGAGTGTTTCCACACAAGCCTCCTTTACTGCCCCAGATTGGGTTTTGCACAGTGTGTGTGATAGGATGGCTGTAACTGCATGCAGACCCTTGACCTTATGAGGTGTAAACTCATTGTGTTTCACAAAGGGTCTGAAGGATAGTTTTCCAGAAGCACACTTTCTTACCACCCCCCACATTACTTCTGAGCAGCTACAGTCTGTTTACTAACTGTGCTTACCAGCATGTCATATCAGAATGTAATGGTCCCTCTTCATGTCTCATTGAGTCAGTTGAGACAAAATATGGAAAGCTGCATTGTTTCCCCTTAACAGCATACATTGTTTGGCTGCATTGAATAGGATTAGTGATAGACGTGCTGCCTGGCGTACACAGCAGTGGATTGTTTGAGAGGAGGAGCAACATTTTCAGAGAGAATGTCATAGAGTGTTAAGTTTATTTGTTACTATGCAGAGGCTGTAATGTAGAATCTGCAGTTCCAGAAAAAAAAACATGGCTAATCAGAGTATAGTGTGTATGTCATGTTGTGCTGCTGCATTTATGCTTTAATTGTAGTGGAGTAAACTCATGTTTCCTCAGAACGTCTTTCTCTTCCTTTAGGTTTCCTCCAAGGATCAGTTCTAGGCCTGCTGTGCTGAATGTCCTGTTTCTTTCTCTTGCGATAAGCATTGCTGCTTGTTGAAAAAAAAAGTAGAAAGAAAGAAATGTTCCCCTGGCAGCTAACTTCACTGTGAAAATAATTCCACTATTTTCATTGATGCCACTAATGTTGAAGAAATAAATTCAGATCCTCAGGTTGTGCATTCATTCATTCTCCAGTTACCCTCCGCAGATCCTCAGATTGTGCATTTATTCATTCTCCAGTTATCCTCCACAGATCCTCAGGTTGTGCATTTATTCATTCTCCAGTTACCCTCCACAGAACCTCAGATCATGCATTTATTCATTCTCCAGTTACCCTCCACAGATCCTCAGATTGTGCATTTATTCATTCTCCAGTTACCCTCCACAGATCCTCAGGTTGTGCATTTATTCATTCTCCAGTTACCCTCCACAGATCCTCAGATCATGCATTTATTCATTCTCCAGTTACCCTCCACAGATCCTCAGGTTGTGCATTTATTCATTCTCCGTTACCCTCCACAGATCCTCAGGTTGTGCATTCATTCGTTCTCCAGTTACCCTCCACAGATCCTCAGGTTGTGCATTCATTCGTTCTCCAGTTACCCTCCACAGATCCTCAGATCATGCATTTATTCATTCTCCGGCTACCCTCCACAGATCCTCATATTGTGCATTTATTCATTCTCAAGTTACCCTCCACAGAGCCTCAGATCATGCATTTATTCATTCTCCAGGTACCCTCCACAGATCCTCAGATTGTGCATTTATTCATTCTCCAGTTACCCTCCACAGATCCTCAGATCATGAATTTATTCATTCTCCAGTTACCCTCCACAGATCCTCAGATCATGCATTTATTCATTCTCCAGTTACCCTCCACAGATCCTCAGATCATGCATTTATTCATTCTCCAGTTACCCTCCACAGATCCTCAGATCATGAATTTATTCATTCTCCAGTTACCCTCCACAGATCCTCAGGTTGTGCATTCATTCGTTCTCCAGTTACCCTCCACAGATCCTCAGATCATGCATTTATTCATTCTCCGGCTACCCTCCACAGATCCTCAGATCATGCATTTATTCATTCTCCAGTTACCCTCCACAGATCCTCAGATCATGCATTTATTCATTCTCCAGTTACCCTCCACAGATCCTCAGATCATGCATTTATTCATTCTCCAGTTACCCTCCACAGATCCTCAGATCATGCATTTATTCATTCTCCAGTTACCCTCCACAGATCCTCAGGTTGTGCATTTATTCATTCTCCAGTTACCCTCCACAGATCCTCAGGTTGTGCATTTATTCATTCTCCAGTTACTTTCCACAGATCCTCAGGTTGTGCATTCATTCATTCTCCCATTACCCTCCGCTGATGCTCAGAGCTTGTATCCATTCATTCTCCAGTTACCCTCCACAGATCTTCAGATTGTGCATTTATTCATTCTCCAGTTACCCTCCACAGATCCTCAGGTTGTGCATTCATTCATTCTCCCATTGCCCTCCGCAGATGCTCAGAGCTTGTATCCATTCATTCATTCTCCAGTTACCCTCCACAGATCCTCAGATCATGCATTTATTCATTCTCCAGTTACCCTCCACAGATCCTCAGGTTGTGCATTCATTCATTCTCCAGTTACCCTCCACAGATCCTCAGATTGTGCATTTATTCATTCTCCAGTTACCCTCCACAGATCCTCAGATTGTGCATTTATTCATTCTCAAGTTACCCTCCACAGATCCTGAGATTGTGCATTCATTCGTTCTCCAGTTACCCTCCACAGATCATGCATTTATTCATTCTCCAGTTACCCTCCACAGATCCTCAGATCATGCATTTATTCATTCTCCAGTTACCCTCCACAGATCCTCAGATTGTGCATTTATTCATTCTCCAGTTACCCTCCACAGATCCTCAGATCATGCATTCATTCATTCTCCAGTTACCCTCCACAGATCCTCAGATCATGCATTCATTCATTCTCCAGTTACCCTCCACAGATCCTCAGATTGTGCATTCATTCATTCTCCAGTTACCCTCCACAGATCCTCAGATCATGCATTCATTCATTCTCCAGTTACCCTCCACAGATCCTCAGGTTGTGCATTTATTCATTCTCCCATTACCCTCCGCAGATGCTCAGAGCTTGCATCCATTCATTCATTCTCTAGTTACCCTCCGCAGACCCTCAGATCGTGCATTCATTCATTCATTCATTCATTCATTCATTCATTCTCTAGTTACCCTCTACAGATCCTCAGATCATGCATTCATTCATTCTCCACATGCTCTCTGCTCCACAAATCCTCAGATCGTGCATTCATTCATTCTCTATTTATCCTCTACAGGTCCTCAAATCGTGCATTCATTCATTCTTCAGTTACCCTCCACAGATCCTCAGATTGTACATTCATTAGATCATCTTACCCTCCGCAGATCCTCCGAGCGTCCATTCATTCATTCTCCAGTTACCCTCTGCAGATCCTCAGAGCATGCATTTCATTCATTCTCCTGTCACCCTCCACAGATCCTCAGAGTGTTCATTCATTCACTGTCCAGTTACACTCTGCAGATGCTCAGAGCTTACATTTCATTTATTAATTCATTCCCCTGTTACCCTCTGCAGATCTTTAGAGTTTGTATTCATTCACTCTCCAGTTACCCTCCGCAGATCCTCAGAGCATGCATTCATTCATTCTTCAGTTACCCTCTTTATCCATTCAGCATCATGAGGAAACTGGAGCCCATCCTGTCACTCATTGGGCACAATGCAGGAGCCTAATCTTTGATAGGACAGTAGTCTGTACTGAGATGTGCACAGTGCCAGTCAGTTATATAGTTATATCTGTGCACAGTTTGAAGGGCTGTCATTTCACTTACAGAATATCTTTGAAATGTGAGAGGAAAAAAAAAAACATATGGGCTCATGAAGACTTGATTCCACAAAGGAGACACCTCAGCTGAGAACCAAACCAGATAAAAAAAACTTTATCAGGAGGAGAAACAACTGCTCCACTGTGTGTTCCATCAGTTTTAATAGGATGCTCGATTCTAGCGTATTGTTAAGTACAAGTAAAATGAAAGCAGTGCTTTTTACTTCAGAGCTGCATAGTGCTTGTCAGAATTCTGTAGTTAACTTCTCAAACAGCACAGCACATATTTTATCTCTTACCTTAAACTGTTGAAAGGCAGCGCTGATCAACATCTTAAGTGTAATGTTTTTGTGCGCTAATGCAGATGTTCGTGTTTCACTGTTGCAGTCATTACACTTGGGATATCCTGCTGGCAGGCGACCCGCAGTCGGCTCGAGTTCCAAAGTCTTGGTCCGGCGTCAGTTGCTGTCGCCTCTTCCATGACGTCAGTGTGCCAGGGGTATAAAAGATGCAACCAACGCCATTTTCTTCAGTCTTTCTTGCCGCGCGGTGCCCAAAGCAAAAGCAGTTCGCATGTGTCGGTCGGCCGACTCCTAAGATTTTCAAAATTGAGTTTCAGATCCGAAGTCTTCAATGATGCTAAGTACCCCATTGGGGAAACTTTTTCTTGCTCCAGACCGATGGCAGTAAAAGTTAGTAATTGTATTTCTTGTGGGAAGCAAATACCTTATAAGGACTTTCACTCTTACTGTATTCCTTGCCTAGGCCCTGACCACGACGTTACCAGTTGTCGGTTTTGTGCTAGATTCAATAAACGCATTATTAAACGTCGGTTTGATTTTGCTTTACATTACTTTGACCGAAGGTTTAATTACATAATGTCGTCAGAACAGCCAGCGACCAGAATTTATAAAAAACGCAAAGACAAAGGAAAGGAAAGGCATCTGAGGTCCAAAACCGATGGCAAAGCCTCTTCTAGGCCAGTCGCCGGTTCGCCAGTTCTCAGTGAGGTGCTTTCGCAGCCCCTGACACCCGCTACCTCAGAGCCACAGGCCGCAACCGGCAGCCACGTGGAGACGAGGCCCGTGGAAACTCAAGGTATTGGGCCTATGGAAACTATTCCCTCAGATGGGTCTGGAGCCGCTGAGCAGGCATCTGCTTCTGAGGGTGTTTTCAGACCTTCACAGCTTACAATTAAGCCCACTACAGCAGCAAAGGCAAAGTCAAAGACACCATTAAAGACAAAGAAACAAGTACAGCATTCTACTGAACAGTCATCCATGCCAAAGAAACAGATGCTTAAAATGGCCGAAGACCTAATTACTTTAACCAGGCGTTCCCATCCCCCTCCTTACAAAAGGTGTAGGCAAGACACTGACAATGATTCCTCTGACCAGGTTTCTATTTCCTCTGATTCCTCTTCTGATCAGGGATATTCTCTCCCTCCATATGAGGACTCTGATGCAGAAGAGTCTATACCTTCAGCCTCTCCACCTGAGGATTATTCTTTTGGGGAAATGCTTCACACCATGAGGGAGCATTTCCATTGGGAGAGCCAGAATTATTCAGAATCCAAGAAGAGGCTCAGAGACTTCCTTTTACTGCCTCAGCACAGGCCCCTAGCTATCCCCCCTGTGCTTGATATTGTTGATGATGTTTTCTGTGAATCCAGTCTGTCTCCTGATTCCCTACCCCCTGCACCAGTCAAGCCAGACAGGTACTACAGGGTCCCTGACTCTCATAAATTCCTTTATAAAAACCCTGCTGCAGACCCAGAAACAATTTCTCAGGGTCCTAAAGGGGTTAAAGCTTCCACTGCTAAAAATCCTGTCCCCTCGGACAGGGACTCCAGAGCTCTGGACAGATGGGGGAAAAAAGTTTACACTTCTGCTACTTTAGCTGTAAGGGCTTTAAATCGCCAGTTTCACATGCTTAAATATCAACAGTACCTCATGTCATTGTTAAAACAGAAAATGGTTTAAATTCAGAAAGTCCTGACAGTAAAGAAATGCAGGATTTATTGCATGCAGTTGAACAAGTGGGAAAGCATACTCTGCAATGTGGTTTTGATTCATTAGAGGCTTCTTGTAGAGCCGCAGTTACAGGCTCTGTTATTCGAAGGCATGCCTGGTTGAAAGAAAAAGTTTACCTGACCATGTTAAAGTAAAATTATTGGATGCTCCTCTACAGCATGATACTTTGTGTGGTGTTAAGGCAGAAGAGGTGTTAAAGAAAATGGAGGATAAAGCAAAGTCAATGCAGACAGTGAAAGATTTCTTACAGGTTCAACCACGTAGATTTAGCAGAAACTGGCCTTCAAAAAATTGGTCCTTTCCAGTGTCAGACAGTCCACAAAGAGGCAGATACAGACGCCCAAGAGGCAGATCTCAGCCCCAAGACTCCTACAGACCTAAACAATGGGGTGCTTCCGCCCCCAAAGGAGGAGAAGACAAATCACAGCCATATAGGAAACAGTCCCAATGACTTCCCTCTACAAAAGCCAAGCACTTACCTTTTGACAGCACCCCTAGGGGGAAAGCTAGCACTTTTCTCAAAAAATTGGCACATAATCACCCAGGACAAATGGGTGCTGAATATTGTTTCTCAGGGTTACAGGTTCCACTTCCACACGCTTCCAAAATCAAAAGGTATGCCAGCCCTGCCACAAAACCAATGGGCAGAGGCACAAAAACAGATTGCTGCTCTTATGGACATGGAAGCTATTCAAAGAGTACCACAGCAAGAACAGGGACAAGGATTTTA
The DNA here is from genome assembly GCF_019279795.1 of Protopterus annectens. NCBI lineage: Eukaryota > Metazoa > Chordata > Ceratodontiformes > Protopteridae > Protopterus > Protopterus annectens. Next base: position 71,790,005 of record NC_056750.1, on the reverse strand, counting down.
CTCAAGACTTTTCTTAGTACCCAGAAAGGACAAAGCCTGGAGACCAATACTGGACCTATCAATCCTAAATACTTTCCTGGATGTTTCAAGATTCAAAATGTTAATGCTACAGCAACTTCTGCCCATGCTGGGCAAGAAGGCTTGGCTAGTTACCTTGGACCTCAAGGAGGCATACCTGCATGTCCCAGTCAAACAATCATGCAGAAGATACCTCAGATTCATAGCAGGCTCAATGCATTACCAATTCTCTGCACTGCCCTTTGGCTTATCTACTGCGCCCAGGGTCTTCACAAAATGCCTGGCACCAGTAATTGCATTTTGCAGACAAAAAGGAATTCAAATATATCCCTACTTGGACGACTGCCTTATTCAAGCAGAGAGCAATGACATTCTTCTAAAGCATCTGGCGTTTGTAAAAAGACTACTAATTTGCCTAGGGTACACAGTAAACGAAAATAAATCAAAGCTAGCGCCCTCTCAAGAGATAATATTCCTGGGTGCAAGGTTAAATACAACTGCCCAGATGGCTTATCTCACGCCAGACAGACAAAGGCAACTGACTCATTACTTTTAAATGATGGCAACAGAAACCCAGCTCCCTGCAAGAAAAATTCTGCAGGCCCTGGGATACATGGCATCTTGCATTCTACTAATTCCATATGCAAAACTGTATATGAGGAAACTACAATGGTATCTAAAAAATGTTTGGACTCAGCATTGTCACAGCCTGGAGACAATCATAACTTTAATTCCCTGCCTACAATAGGAGTTTCGATGGTGGTCCCAGGCCTGTCACCTCAACAAGGGGCAGCCATTCACCTTACCCACAGCCAGGCAGACAATAACAACAGATGCATCGGATTATGCCTGGGGGGCACATATGGCAGGAAAATGTATTCAGGGCACGTGGCCCAAGGAACAAATGCATCTTCACATCAATCAAAAAGAGATGCTAGCTGTACAGAATGCCCTGACAGCCTTCAAGGACCTTCTGCATCCAGGACAACTTTTATTAGACGGACAATACCACAGTTATGTGGTACATAAACAAGCAAGGGGGCACACATTCCTACCCCCTATGCAGACAAGCCATGACTTTGTGGGACACAGCACTGACCTATTAAGTACATCTGCAGGCACAATTCCTGCCAGGAACAAAAAATGCACTGGCAGACGAACTAAGCAGAAATCTCATTGATCCTCACGAATGGAAATAAAATCCACAAGTGTTCAGCATGATAACGTGGAAATGGGGACACCCAGACATAGATCTATTTGCCTCCCCTCACAATTACCAAATACAGAAATTCTGCACAAGAATTTATCACTCTCAAGCATGGAAAGTGGATGCTCTATCATTCAGCTGGAAAGGCCTTGACAGTCTATGCCTTCCCTCCGATGCCTCTCCTTTCCAAGGTGCTCCTAAAAGTCAGACAAGAAAGGCCAAAAATGATCCTGATTGCCCCAGACTGGCCACGCCAGCACGGGTACCCAATCCTAAAGAACTTGTCTCAAGGTACAGCTTGGCTTTTACCTCAAATTCCTCATCTTCTGACTCAACAAGACAAATCAGATTCTGCACAGTCAACTCAGAGCCGTAAATCTGGCAGCATGGCAGATAATGTAGCCACTCAGACTGCACCTCTCTATAAAGCTGTTATGAATGTCATTTTAGAAGCCAGGAGGTCCAGAACTAGGAAATCTTACGCAGAAAAATGGAAGAGATTCTGTGCTTGGAACCAGGCACAAGGGCTCAAACCACTGGTCCCAAATATACCTCAAATTTTACAATACCTAACTGAGATGCTGGACAAAGGCCTATCTTTTTCATCAATTAAAATCCATGCTTCTGCCATTTCAGCTCATTACAATACGGAACTCTCAATTTTTTCACATCCTCTACTACGTCAGTACCTCAGAGGGGCAAAAAATATAAGACGCCCAAGGAGAGCACCAGTGCCAACTTGGGATCTCAAGTTTGTTTTGGAAAAACTCACACTGCCTCCTTTTGAACTAGCCAGCACAGCTGATCTAAAATTCTTATCATGGAAAACTGCTCTGCTCCTAGCAATAACTTCAGCAAGAAGAGTCTCAGAGTTACAGGCATTAATGGCTGTGGAACCTTTCATCATTTTTCATCAGGACAGGGTTTCTCTTAGGACAAACCCAACATTCATGCCAAAAGTGGTCTCCAATGTGGCCTTGAACTAAACCATTCATTTACCAACTTTCTTCCCAAATCTCCAGAATAAAGGGGGAAAACTTGTGCACGCTTTGGATATGCACAGACAGCTACGTTTCTATTTGGACAAAACAAAAACTTTCAGAAAGACTGAGCAACTGTTTGTAGCCTATGCTGCAGGATCACAAGGAAAGCCTATTACAAAGCAGACAATTTCAAAATGGATAGGACACTGCATCCGCTTCTGTTATGCACAACATGGCAAATCAGTGCCTAAGGGCATTAGGTCACATTCTACCAGAGCAGTAGCCACTTCAGCAGCTTTTCTCAGAGGAGTACCAACCAAAGACATTTTAGAAGCTGCAACCTGGAGCTCAATGCACACTTTCACCAAGCCCTACCACTTACCTCTCTACTCTAAATCCAGAGCAGGCTTTGCCACTGCAGTTCTGCAGGGCCTGATAGCCTCTCCAAATACAATTTAGACCCAACCGCCCAACCTCAGCTTTGGGATTCTACCCAAGTGTAACGACTGCAACAGTGAAACACGATGAACATAGTACAGTTGTGTACCTACCATAAATGTAGATGTTCGAGTGTATTCACTGTTGCAGTCCAGGTTACCCACCCACCATCCCCTTTTCATTGCTGGGACTTTTTCTGTACTTCTCAATTCTATACAACCTATGTGGTGTATTTGCTGGTAGATGAAGGAAATGTTTATAGCAATATATGCTTGTTTTTTGGCATAATTTTATCTTTTTAGCCTTCCTATCTGGGGGCACCTGACATCTGGGGCAAGAAAAACCTGAAGAAAATGGCATCGGTTGCATCTTTTATACCCCTGGCGCACTGACATCAGGGAAGAGGCGACAGCAACTGACACCGGACCAAGACTTTGGAACTCGGGCCGACTGCGTGTCGCCTGGCAGCAGGATAATCCAAGTGTAATGACTGCAACAGTGAATACACTCGAACATCTGCATTTATGGTAGGTACACAACTGTACTTTCCCAGGAATGTCAACCAACAGCTTGGACTTTATTGAAATAAGGGTTTTCCACTAGCATATCTAGAATTTCTGAAACAAAAATGTCTTCTCATCCCTGGTCTTATCTATGCATTATATCACCTTAATAAATGTGTTTTTCAGGCCTTCATGCTTGAGAAGTGCTGCAGCTGTGCAGCCGCTTTTACCTTGGATCATGTGACCAGACTTCAGTATTGCATCAAGTATATTATCTACATATGTTTCAGTTAAAGCTCCCCCGTCATCTTTTGTAGCAGCATAAGAAACATCTGATTATAAACCTTCTGATTGATTTACATCTCAGTATGCCATCTTTGATTTTAGTTGCATCAGCTGTGTTAAATCATTGTGGTGGCACCTTGTTCACTGCTGTAGTCTAAGAACTTTACAGGTTGCATCAGCTGTGTTAAATCATTTTGGTGGTACCTTGTTCACTACTGTAGTCTAAGAACTTTGCAGTGATCTTCTGCTAGACATGCTTATGAGTTCCTTGAAGACATCTTTTAGGAAACCTTTTTCTCTCATTTTTCCTCCAACTAGTTTTGCATGTGTAACCAGGCATTACCTGATTTCTAACTCCCTGATTACTGTATCACCTGATATGATTAGAAAAGTTCCATTTTAGGTAACCATTAGGAACTGCACCAGTAACGTTAGAAACGCTTGACAGATGAAACCTTCTCTGGCAGCAATTCCCCACTTTTGCTGTTATGCACCAAACATCCCATCTATCTCCAGTTCTTGCAAGCATTGTGGAAATTTCAGCTGATAAAGGGACAGTAAGTTGTGCAGTAGCACTTTTTTTTTTGGTTGAAACAGATTTGGTTCTTCTTATTTGGCTATTTCCTCCACATGTCTCTGACCTTCCAGGGCTCTGATGTGTCAGAGATTAGTCTTTCTTAGTCTGGAACTATAGATGTTCTTCGTGTTTCACTGTTGCAGTCATCACACTTGGCCTGCAGGTAGCCCTCAGTTGGCCCGAATACCAGAGACTTAGTATTTCTCCGTCGGTTGCTGTCACTCCAGGACTGATGTCAGGTAGTCAGGGGTATAAAAATAGGCAGCCGACGCCATTACATCAGTCTTTCTTGCCGAGGAGCCCAAAGCAGAAGCAGTTCGCACGAGTGTCGGTCAGATGTTGCCTGATTTTTTGTTTCCGAATTGAGTCATCTTGAAGTCTTCTAAAGCTTAGTATCTGGTTGGGGATCCTTTTTTCTTGCTCTAACCAATGTCAGAAAAAGTTAACAATTGTCTCGCCTGTGGAAAGCAAATACCACACCGAGATTTCCATTCTTACTGCGTCACCTGTTTAGGCCCTGACCACGACGTTCCTCGCTGTCAGTTTTGTGGTTTGTTCAATGCCCGAACTATTCGTCGTCAGGCCCTTATTGTCACTAAATACGTTCCCTCTCGATCTCCATATTCCAAAATGGATTTGGTAAGCTATCCGACTACTGATCTTCCAAAAAACGTAAGGATAAAGACAGAGACAGAATGCACAGGTCCAAAACTGCTGACGACGCTTCCGTTAAGCTAGTCGTCAGTTCACTGGTACACAGTGAGGAGCCTTCACAGCCCCTGATGCCCGCTCGATAGATTCACAGGCCGCTACCGGGACCCGTTCGGAGTCCGGTATGCCGCGAGACTCTTCTTTGACTACGGAACTTGCGGATGTCTCTACCTTGGATGGGTCCGAAGCCGCTGTGCAGGCACCGGCTTCTGAGGAAGTTCTTCGCATTACCGATATTCGACACAAACCGACGACTTCTTTCCCATCTTCAGTTCTGTCTAAAACTACCGAGTTTCTAAGGCCAAGAGTACGAGCTATGCCTAAAAAAACGACGACCCAAACTCAAGCACCTGCTTCCTTGCTACATCAAATGTTTAAAATTGCAGAAGACCTGATTATGCTGATTAGGGGAAGCCAGCCTTCCTCTGCTAAGAGAAAAAGAGACTTGTCCCCAGCAGCTTTAACAGACCAAGAGTCCGACGACTCTGAGGTATCTGACTATGAAGATATCCCTTTATCTGCTTATGAGGATTCTAATGCAGAGGAATCCATTCCCTCTGCTTCTCTTCCAGAGGATTTTTCTTTTGGTGAAACCCTACATACTTTAAGAGAGCATTTCCACTGGGAATGCCAAGATTATCCTCAGTCCAAAAAGAGACTCTGGGAATTTTTAGATTTGCTGCAATGTAGACCTTTAGCAATACCCTCAGTTTTGGATGTTGTGGATGATGTCTTTATGGAATCCAGTGTAACTCCTGATACTTTACCCCCTGCTCCTAGGAAACCAGACAGGTACTACAGACTTCCTGACTCTCACAAATTCCTTTTCAAAAATCCTACTGCTGACCCAGAGGTCATCTCCCAGGACCCTAAAGGTATTAAAGCAACTACAGCTAAGAATTCTACCCCTTCGGACAGGGATTCCAGAGCTTTAGATAGATGGGGTAAGAAAGTATACACCCCTACAACCCTTGCTATTAGGGCATTGGATCGCCAGTTTCACATGCTGAAATACCAGCAACATATTATGAAACTTATTAAGAAAAATTAGCTACCTTTACAGACAGTGCAGAAAATAAAGAATTACTAGAGCTTATGCATTCTGCAAGCCAAGTCAGCAAGCATACTTTGCAACGCGGCTTTGACGCCCTAGAAGCATCTTGCAGGGCAGCAGTCAGTGGTTCTGTACTGAGAAGGCATGCTTGCCTTAAGAAGCAGACGTTGCCAGACCATGTCAAATCAAAATTACTAGACAGTCCTTTGAACAAGGATAATCTGTTTGGCACCAAAGCAGAAGAGGTTCTTAAAAAGATGGAAGAAAAAGCTAAATCTATGCACACAGTCAAAGATTTCTTGCAAGTACTGCCTCCTAGTTTCAGTAGGCATTGCCCATCAAAGCATTGGTCCTTTCCGGCCCCCTCAAGGCCATCTCAAACTAGACCCAGGGGAAACAGACCCCCCCCAGACTACAGTCTCAGGGTAAGCAGAGAGCTAAGCAATGGAGTGCCTCCACTTCAAAAATAGGGAGTGCTAAGCCACCCCCTTACAGAAAGAATTCACAATGACTTCTCAACTCCACTCCTCACCTCTGCCCAACTGCTCTTGCCCCTAGGAGGAAAACTTGCCCATCCTGCAAAAAACTGGACCTCCATCACCAAAGACCGATGGGTCCTCGGCATTTTATCCCAGGAGTACATATTTTACTTCCACTCTCTGCCAACCCCAAAAGGGTTCCCAGACCTTCTTCCAAACCAGTGGGCAGAGGCACAACACCATGTTCAATCCCTGCTCTCCATAAGGTCAATTCAACCTTTTTCTTTCAGAACAGATTGGTCAAGGGTTCTATTCCAGACTTTTCCTGGTACTCAGAAAAGAGTGCACTTGGCACCCAATTCTAGATCTTTCCATTCTCAACACCTTCCTGGTGCTACCAAAATTCAGAATGCTCACCCTTCAGCAGCTTCTTCCTATGCTGGCCAAAGATGCCTGGTTAGCCACCCTAGACCTAAAAGAAGCCTATCTGCACATCCCTATCAGGGGCTCATGCAGGAAATACCTACGCGTCAGGGCAGGATCTATGCATTATCAGTTCTCTGCACTTCCCTTTGGCTTATTCACTGCTCACAGAGTATTCATCAAATGCCTGGCTCCAGCCATTGCCTACTGCAGACCGAGAAAACTTCAAATTTACTCGTACTTGGACGGCTACCTGATTTAGGCAGACAGTCAGGAAATGCTGTTGCAGCACCTGGCATTTGTAAATAATCTTCTAACCTCCCAGGGGTACACTATCAACGAAAAGAAATCGAAACTAGTCCCCAGTCAAAAGATTTTATTCCTGGGAGCAAGCTTGGACACAGCATCCCAGATGGCATTCCTTACTCCAGAAAAACAAGCCTATCTGACTGGCTACTTCACTCAAATGGCCACCAGAACCCAGCTATCCGCAAGGAAAATCCTGCAGGCCCTGGGGTTCATGGCCTCTTGCATCCTATTAATTCCATATGGCAGACTGCATATGAGGAAACGTCAGTGGTACTTAAAAAGTCTTTGGTGCCAACATTCCCAGGACTTGGAAACAGTCATTCCTATCATACCTTGTCTAAGGACAGAATTTGTTTGGTGGGCAGCAGCATGCAACCACAACAAGGGACTTCCCTTTGCTCAGTCCCATGCCGCCCAGACCCTAACCACAGACACATCAGACTATGCCTGGGGGACACACACATGGACAGCAAGTGCATTCAGGGCCACTGGAGCCCAACTCAAATTCATCTGCACATCAACCAAAAAGAGATGCTAGCTGTTCAGCATGCTGCTAATAAAAACAGACCATCACAGTTATGTGGTACATCAACAAGCAGGGGGGAACCTGCTCTTACCCACTCTGCAGGCTAGCCATGGCCCTGTGGAACACGGCCTTGGACATGCAGATCCATCTGCAAGCTCAATTCCTGCCAGGCAAACAAAACTCACTGGCAGACGACTTAAGCAGAAATCTCCTAGACCCACATGAGTGGCAATTAGAACCCAGCACCTTCAGCCTTCTGATCCAGAAATGGGGGACCCCAGAGGCGGGCCTCTTTGCCTCCCCTTGCAATCACCAGCTCAGCAAATTCTGCACCAGGACACCTCACAGCAGGGCCTGAAAAGTGGATGCCCTATCGTTCCAGTGGGGAAACCTCTCAATCTCCACCTAAAGTGGTGTCCATTGTGGCTCTCAACCAATCCATCCATTTGCCAACCTTCTTCTGTAATCCTCAAAATAAAGAGGAAAGGATCCTGCACTCCTTGGACATGCACACACAGCTCAGATTCTGCCTGGATAAGACTAAGCCCTTCAGGAAATCTGACCTGTTACTACTCAGTTTTGCGCCAGGGGCAGAGGGCAAGGCCATTTCAAAACAGACAATTTTGAAATGGATAGCACACTGTATCCATTTTCTGCTACAAACACCATGGGAAACCAATCCCTCAGGGGGTCAGAACACACTCCACTAGGGCAACTTCTGCCTCTACAGCGTTCCTCAGGAGAGTCCCTGCCAGGGACATTCTGGAAGCTGCTACCTGGAGTTCTGTAAACACATTCATCAAGCATTACCGCCTGCCTATATTTTCCAGATCCAAGACGGGTTTTGCAACAGCAGTCCTGCAGTGCATACTAGCCAGCCCAAACTCTTCTTGACTGCCTCCATCTTTTCTTCAGCTTTGGGAATCTACCCAAGTGCGATGACTGCGACAGTGAAACATGAAGAACATAGTACAGTTGTGTGCACTTACCATAAATGTAGATGTTCGAGTGTATTCAGTGTTGCAGTCCTGGTTTCCCTCACTCCAGCCCCCTTCTCTCTCTCTCTGTCCTCTCTATGTATATTACTCACCCCTTACAGGGGTATTGGTATTTACTTTTTACTGGTAGTGATTTTCCCACCATAGCTTAGCTCCCAGTTGGGGAGCTCCTGATATTTGGGGCAAGAAAAACTGATGTAATGGTGTCAGCTGCCTGTTTTTATACCCCTGACGACCTGACGTCATTCCTGGACTGACACCAACTGATGCAGAAATAATAAGACTCTGGTATTCGGGCTGACTGAGGGCTACCTGCAGGCAGATAACCCAAGTGTGATGACTGCAACAGTGAATACACTCGAACATCTACAATTTAAGTGTACACAAGTGTACTTTTGCTGGATTTGTAAGAGTACAACATCCTTCACCTTGACCTCCATATTCTGCCTTTGGATAAATAATTAGATGTGAAATTCCCAAAGAACTTCTTTGCCTATAACAGCCATTTTACAGACTGCATCAGAATAGGAACATTATTTATTTCTTTGATGTACCAGTCTTAACAGTTGATTATTTAAAATTGTAAGACTTCTGGTGGGAGCACAAAGTTTTGCATGGAAGGTAGATGGGTGTGGACCTTTCCGAACAGTATAAGGCGGTCTATGGTTATGATATTTTACAGTTCCTTTGGAATTCAGAGAATTCTTTTGAATATATAGGTAGCCATCAAGTTTTTCTTGGTTAGCCGCTGAGTGCCAGCTCAAAAAAAAAAAAAAAGACAAAGAATCAGAGCTGTCATTGTTCTTAGATTTCATGCGCAGTAAGGTCGGTATTAAATTTATTAATCAAAGCTGTGATTGTTCCTAGATTTCATGTGCAGTAAGGCCGGTATTAGGTTTATTAATCAGAGCTGTCATTGTTCATAGATTTCATGTGCAGTAAGGTCGGTATTAGGTTTATTAATCAGAGCTATCATTGTTCGTAGATTTCATGCGCAGTAAGGTCGGTATTAGGTTTATTAATCAGAGCTGTCATTGTTCTTAGATTTCATGCGCAGTAAGGTCGGTATTAGGTTTATTAATCAGAGCTGTCATTGTTCGTAGATTTCATGTGCAGTAAGGTCGGTATTAGGTACAAAGAATCATAGCTGTCATTGTTCTTAGATTTCATGTGCAGTAAGGTCGGTATTAGGTACAAAGAATCAGAGCTGTCATTGTTCTTAGATTTCATGTGCAGTAAGGTCGGTATTAGGTTTATTAATCAGAGCTGTCATTGTTCTTAGATTTCATGTGCAGTAAGGTCGGTATTAGGTTTATTAATCAGAGCTGTCATTGTTCTTAGATTTCATGTGCAGTAAGGTCGGTATTAGGTTTATTAAATAGAGCTGTCATTGTTCTTAGATTTCCTGCGCAGTAAGGTCAGTATTAGGTTTAATAATCAGAGCTGTCATTGTTCTTAGATTTCATGCGCAGTAAGGTCGGTATTAGGTTTATTAATCAGAGCTGTCATTGTTCTTAGATTTCATGTGCAGTAAGGTTGGTATTAGGTTTATTAATCAGAGCTGTCATTGTTCTTAGATTTCATGTGCAGTAAGGTCGGTATTAGGTTTATTAATCAGAGCTGCCATTGTTCTTAGATTTCATGTGCAGTAAGGTCGGTATTAGGTTTATTAATCAGAGCTGTCATTGTTCTTAGATTTCATGTGCAGTAAGGTCGGTATTAGGTTTATTAATCAGAGCTGTCATTGTTCTTAGATTTCATGTGCAGTAAGGTCGGTATTAGGTACAAAGAATCAGAGCTGTCTTTGTTAGATTTCATGTGCAGTAAGGTCGGTATTAGGTTTATTAATCAGAGCTGTCATTGTTCTTAAATTTCATGTGCAGTAAGGTCGGTATTAGGTTTATTAATCAGAGCTGTCATTGTTCTTAGATTTCATGCGCAGTAAGGTCGGTATTAAGTTTATTAGTCAGAGCTGTCATTGTTCTTAGATTTCATGCGCAGTAAGGTCGGTATTAGGTTTATTAATCAGAGCTGTCATTGTTCTTAGATTTAATGTGCAGTAAGGTCGGTATTAGGTACAAAGAATCAGAGCTGTCATTGTTCTTAGATTTCATGTGCAGTAAGGTTGGTATTAGGTACAAAGAATCAGAGCTGTCATTGTTAGATTTCATGTGCAGTAAGGTCAGTATTAGGTTTATTAATCAGAGTTGTCATTGTTCGTAGATTTAATGTGCAGTAAGGTCGGTATTAGGTTTATTCATCAGAGCTGTCATAGTTCTTAGATTTCATGTGCAGTAAGGTCGGTATTAGGTTTATTAATCAGAGCTGTCATTGTTCTTAGATTTCATGTGCTGTAAGGTCAGTATTAGTTTTATTAATCACAGCTGTCATTGTTCTTAGATTTCATGTGCAGTAAGGTCGGTATTAGGTTTATTATTCAGAGCTGTCATTGTTTGTAGATTTCATGTGCAGTAAGTTCGGTATTAGGTACAAAGAATCATAGCTGTCATTGTTCTTAGATTTCATGTGCAGTAAGGTCGGTATTAGGTACAAAGAATCAGAGCTGTCATTGTTCTTAGATTTCATGTGCAGTAAGGTCGGTATTAGGTTTATTAATCAGAGCTGTCATTGTTCGTAGATTTCATCTGCAGTAAGGTCGGTGTTAGATACAAAGCATCAGAGCTGTCATTGTTCTTAGATTTCATGTGCAGTAAGGTCGGTGTTAGGTACATAGAATCAGAGCTGTCATTGTTCTTAGATTTCATGCGCAGTAAGGTTGGTATTAGGTTTATTAATCAGAGCTGTCAATGTTCTTATATTTCATGGGCAGTAAGGTCGGTATTAAGTTTATTAATCAGAGCTGTCATAGTTCTTAGATTTCGTGTGCAGTAAGGTCGGTATTAGGTTTATTAATCAGAGCTGTCATTGTTCTTAGATTTCATGTGCAGTAAGGTCAGTATTAAGTTTATTAATCAGAGCTGTCATTCTCAGATTTCATGTGCAGTAAGGTCGGTATTAGTTTTATTAATCAGAGCTGTCATTGTTCTTAGATTTCATGTGCAGTAAGGTCGGTATTAGGTACAAAGAATCAGAGCTGTCATTGTTCTTAGATTTCATGTGCAGTAAGGTCGGTATTAGGTACAAAGAATCAGAGCTGTCATTGTTCTTAGATTTCATGTGGAGTAAGGTCGGTATTAGGTTTATTAAACTGAGCTGTCATTGTTCTTAGATTTCATGCACAGTAAGGTCGGTATTAGGTTTATTAATCAGAGCTGTCATTGTTCTTAGATTTCATGTGCAGTAAGGTCAGTATTAGGTTTATTAGTCACAGCTGTCATTGTTCTTAGATTTCATGTGCAGTAAGGTCGGTATTAGGTACGAAGACTCAGAGCTGTCATTGTTCTTAGATTTCATGTGCAGTAAGGTTGCTATTAGGTTTATTAATCAGACCCGTCATTGTTCTTAGATTTTATGCGCAGTAAGGTCGGTATTAGGTTTATTAATCAGAGCTGTCATTCTTCTTAGATTTCATGTGTAGTCAGGTCGGTATTCGGTTTATTACTCAGAGCGGTCATTGTTCTTAGATTTTATGTGCAGTAAGGTCGGTATTAGGTACAAAAAATCAGAGCTGTCATTGTTAGATTTCATGTGCAGTAAGGTCGGTATTAGGTTTATTAATCAGAGCTGTCATTGTTCTTAAATTTCATGTGCAGTAAGGTCGGTATTAGGTTTATTAATCAGAGCTGTCATTGTTCTTAAATTTCATGCGCAGTAAGGTCGGTATTAGGTTTATTAGTCAGAGCTGTCATTGTTCTTAGATTTCATGCGCAGTAAGGTCGGTATTAGGTTTATTAATCAGAGCTGTCATTGTTCTTAGATTTCATGTGCAGTAAGATCCGTATTAGGTTTATTCATCAGAGCTGTCATTGTTCTTAGATTTCAAACGCAGTAAGGTCGGTATTAGGTTTATTAATCAGAGCTGTCATTGTTCTTAGATTTCATGTTCAGTAAGGTTGGTATTAGGTTTATTAATCAGAGCTGCCATTGTTTGTAGATTTCATGCGCAGTAAGGTACCCGTATTAGGTACAAAGAGTCAGAGCTGTCATTGTTCTTAGATTTCATGTGCAGTAAGGTCGGTATTAGGTTTATTAATCAGAGCTGTCATAGTTCTTGGATCTCATGTGCAGTAAGGTCGATATTAGGTTTATTAATCAGAGCTGTCATTGTTCGTAGATTTCATGTGCAGTAAGGTTGGTATTAGGTTTATTAATCAGAGCTGTCATAGTTCTTGGATCTCATGTGCAGTAAGGTCGGTATTAGGTTTATTAATCAGAGCTGTCATTGTTCGTAGATTTCATGTGCAGTAAGGTCAGCATTAGGTTTTTTATTCAGAGCTGTCATTGTTCTTAGATTTCATGTGCAGTAAGGTCAGTATTAATTTATTAATCAGAGCTGTCATTGTTCTTAGATTTCATGTGCAGTAAGGTCGTTATTAGGTACAAAGAATCAGAGCTGTCATTGTTCTTAGATTTCATGTGCAGTAAGGTCGTTATTAGGTACATAGAATCAAACCTGTCATTGTTCTTAGATTTCGTGTGCAGTAAGGTCGGTATTAGGTACAAAGAATCAGAGCTGTCATTGTTCTTAGATTTCTTGTGCAGTAAGGTCGATATTATTTTTATTAATCAGACCTGTCATTGTTCTTAGATTTAATGTGCAGTAAGGTCGGTATTAGGTACAAAGAATCAGAGCTGTCATTGTTCTTAGATTTCATGTGCAGTAAGGTCGATATTATTTTTATTAATCAGAGCTGTCATTGTTCTTAGATTTAATGTGCAGTAAGGTCATTGTTAGGTACAAAGAATCAGAGCTGTCATTGTTCTTAGATTTCATGTGCAGTAAGGTCGGTATTAGCTACAAAAAATCAGAGCTGTCATTATTCTTAAATTTCATGTGCAGTAAGGTCGGTATTAGGTACAAAGAAACAGAGCTGTCATTGTTAGATTTCATGTGCAGTAAGGTTGGTATTAGGTTTATTAATCAGAGCTGTCATTGTTCTTAGATTTCATGTGCAGTAAGGTTGGTATTAGGTTTATTAATCAGAGCTGTCATTGTTCTTAGATTTCATGCCCAGTAAAGTCGGTATTAGGTTTAATAATCAGAGCTGTCATTGTTCTTAGATTTCATGCGCAGTAAGGTCGGTATTGGGTACAAAGAATCATAGCTCTCATTGTTCTTAGATTTCATGTGCAGTAAGGTCGGTATTAGGTTTATTAATCAGAGCTGGCATTGTTCTTAGATTTCATGTGCAGTAAGGTCAGTATTAAGTTTATTAATCAGAGCTGTCATTGTTCTTAGATTTAATGTGCAGTAAGGTCGGTATTAGGTTTATTAATCAGAGCTGGCATTGTTCTTAGATTTCATTGTGCAGTTAGGTCAGTATTAAGTTTATTAATCAGAGCTGTCATTGTTCTTAGACTTCATGTGTAGTAAGGTCGGTATTAGGTACAAAAAATCAGAGCTGTCATTGTTAGATTTCATGTGCAGTAAGGTCGGTATTAGGTTTATTAATCAGAGCTATTCATTGTTCTTAAATTTCATGTGCAGTAAGGTCGGTATTAGGTTTATTAATCAGAGCTGTCATTGTTCTTAGATTTCATGGGCAGTAAGGTCAGTATTAGGTTTATTAATCAGAGCTGTCATTGTTCTTAGATTTCATGCGCAGTAAGGTCGGTATTAGGTTTATTAATCAGAGCTGTCATTGTTCTTAGATTTCATGTGCAGTAAGGTCCGTATTAAGTTTATTCATCAGAGCTGTCATTGTTCGTAGATTTCATGTGCAGTAAGGTCAGTATTAAGTTTATTAATCAGAGCTGTCATTCTCAGATTTCATGTGCAGTAAGGTCGGTATTAGTTTTATTAATCAGAGCTGTCATTGTTCTTAGATTTCATGTGCAGTAAGGTCGGTATTAGGTTTATTAATCAGAGCTGCCATTGTTCTTAGATTTCATGTGCAGTAAGGTCGGTATTTGGTTTATTAATCTGAGCTGTCATTGTTCGTAGATTTCATCTGCAGTAAGGTCGGTGTTAGGTACAAAGCATCAGAGCTGTCATTGTTCTTAGATTTCATGTGCAGTAAGGTCGGTATTAGGTTTATTAATCAGAGCTGTCATTGTTCTTAGATTTCATGTGCAGTAAGCTTGGTATTAGGTTTATTAATCAGAGCTGTCATTGTTAGATTTCATGTGCAGTAAGGTCGGTATTAGGTTTATTAATCAGAGCTATTCATTGTTCTTAAATTTCATGTGCAGTAAGGTCGGTATTAGGTTTATTAATCAGAGCTGTCATTGTTAGATTTCATGTGCAGTAAGGTCGGTATTAGGTTTATTAATCAGAGCTGTCATTTTTCTTAGATTTCATGTGCAGTAAGGTCGGTATTAGGTTTATTAATCAGAGCTGCATTGTTCTTAGATTTCATGTGCAGTAAGTTCGGTATTTCGTTTATTAATCAGAGCTGTAATTGTTCGTAGATTTCATCTGCAGTAAGGTCGGTGTTAGGTACAAAGCATCAGAGCTGTCATTGTTCTTAGATTTCATGTGCAGTAAGGTCGGTATTAGGTACAAAGAATCAGAGCTGTCATTGTTCTTAGATTTCATGTGCAGTAAGGTCGGTGTTAGGTTTATTAATCAGAGCTGTCATTGTTCTTAGATTTCATGTGCAGTAAGCTTGGTATTAGGTTTATTAATCAGACCTGTCATTGTTCTTAGATTTCATGTGCAGTAAGGTCGGTATTAGGTTTATTAATCAGAGCTGTCATTGTTCTTAGATTTCATGTGCAGTAAGCTTGGTATTAGGTTTATTAATCAGAGCTGTCATTCTTCTTAGATTTCATGTGTAGTCAGGTCGGTATTAGGTTTATTAATCAGAGCTGTCATTGTTCTTAGATTTCATGTGCAGTAAGGTCGGTATTGGGTACAAAGAATCAGAGCTGTCATTGTTCTTAGATTTCATGTGGAGTAAGGTCGATATTAGGTTTATTAATCAGAGCTGTCATTGTTCTTAGATTTCATGTGCATTAAGGTCGGTATTAGGTTTATTAATCAGAGATGTCATTGTTCTTAGATTTCATGTGGAGTAAGGTCGATATTAGGTTTATTAATCAGAGCTGTCATTGTTCTTAGATTTCATGTGCAGTAAGGTCAGTATTAGGTTTATTAATCACAGCTGTCATTGTTCTTAGATTTCATGCGCAGTAAGGTCTGTATTAGGTTTATTAATCAGAGCTGTCATTGTTCTTAGATTTCATGTGCAGTAAGGTTGGTATTAGGTTTATTAATCAGACCCGTCAATGTTCTTATATTTCATGGGCAGTAAGGTGGGTATTAGGTTTATTAATCAGAGCTGTCATTGTTCTTAGATTTAATGTGCAGTAAGGTCGGTATTAGGTTTATTAATCAGAGCTGGCATTGTTCTTAGATTTTATTGTGCAGTAAGGTCAGTATTAAGTTTATTAATCAGAGCTGTCATTGTTCTTAGATTTCATGTGCAGTAAGGTCGGTATTAGGTTTATTAATCAGAGCTGTCATTGTTCTTAGATTTCATGTGCAGTAAGGTCGGTATTAGGTTTATTAATCAGAGCTGTCATTGTTAGATTTCATGTGGAGTAAGGTCGGTATTAGGTACAAAGAATCAGACC
Organism: Protopterus annectens; assembly: GCF_019279795.1. Lineage (NCBI taxonomy): Eukaryota > Metazoa > Chordata > Ceratodontiformes > Protopteridae > Protopterus > Protopterus annectens. The sequence goes on along the minus strand of NC_056750.1, from coordinate 71,773,796 downwards.
TGTCATTGTTCTTAGATTTCATGTGCAGTAAGGTCGGTATTAGATACAAAAAATCAGAGCTGTCATTGTTAGATTTCATGTGCAGTAAGGTCGGTATTAGGTTTATTAATCAGAGCTGTCATTGTTCTTAGATTTCATGTGCAGTAAGGTCGGTATTTGGTTTATTAATCAGAGCTGTCATTGTTCTTAAATTTCATGTGCAGTAAGGTCGGTATTAGGTTTATTAATCAGAGCTGTCATTGTTCTTAGATTTCATGCGCAGTAAGGTCGGTATTAGGTTTATTAATTAGAGCTATCAATGTTCTCAGATTTCATGTGCAGTAAGGTCGATATTAGGTTTATTAATCAGAGCTGTCATTGTTCTTAGATTTAATGTGCAGTATGGTCAGTATTAAGTTTATTAATCAGAGCTGTCATTCTTCTTAGATTTCATGTGTAGTCAGGTCGGTATTAGGTTTATTAATCAGAGCTGTCATTGTTCTTAGATTTCATGTACAGTAAGGTCGGTATTGGGTACAAAGAATCAGAGCTGTCATTGTTCTTAGATTTCATGTGCAGTAAGGTCGGTATTAGGTTTATTAATCAGAGCTGTCATTGTTCTTAGATTTCATGTGCAGTAAGGTCCGTATTAGGTTTATTAGTCACAGCTGTCATTGTTCTTAGATTTCAAACGCAGTAAGGTCGGTATTAGGTTTATTAATCAGAGCTGTCATTGTTCTTAGATTTCTTGTTCAGTAAGGTTGTTATTAGGTTTATTAATCAGAACTGTCATTGTTTGTAGATTTCATGCGCAGTATGGTACCCGTATTAGGTACAAAGACTCAGAGCTGTCATTGTTCTTAGATTTCATGTGCAGTAAGGTCCGTATTAGGTACGAAGAATCAGAGCCGTCATTGTTAGATTTCATGCGCAGTAAGGTCGGTATTAGGTTTATTAGTCAGAGCTGTCATTGTTCTTAGATTTCATGCGCAGTAAGGTCGGTATTAGGTTTATTAATCAGAGCTGTCATTGTTCTTAGATTTCATGTGCAGTAAGGTCCGTATTAGGTTTATTCATCAGAGCTGTCATTGTTCTTAGATTTCAAATGCAGTAAGGTCGGTATTAAGTTTATTAAACAGAGCTGTCATTGTTCTTAGATTTCTTGTGTAGTAAGGTCGGTATTAGGTTTATTAATCAGAGCTGTCATTGCTCTTAGATTTCATGTTCAGTAAGGTTGGTATTAGGTTTATTAATCAGAACTGTCATTGTTTGTAGATTTCATGCGCAGTAAGGTACCCGTATTAGGTACAAAGAGTCAGAGCTGTCATTGTTCTTAGATTTCATGTGCAGTAAGGTCAGTATTAGGTTTATTAATCAGAGCTGTCATTGTTCTTAGATTTCATGTGCAGTAGGGTCCGTATTAGGTTTATTCATCAGAGCTGTCATTGTTCTTAGATTTCAAATGCAGTAAGGTCGGTATTAGGTTTATTAAACAGAGCTGTCATTGTTCTTAGATTTCATGTTCAGTAAGGTTGGTATTAGGTTTATTAATCAGAACTGTCATTGTTTGTAGATTTCATGCGCAGTATGGTACCCGTATTAGGTACTAAGAGTCAGAGCTGTCATTGTTCTTAGATTTCATGTGCAGTAAGGTCGGTATTAGGTTTATTAATCAGAGCTGTCATAGTTCTTAGATCTCATGTGCAGTAAGGTCGGTATTAGGTTTATTAATCAGAGCTGTCATTGTTCGTAGATTTCATGTGCAGTAAGGTTGGTATTAGGTTTATTAATCAGAGCTGTCATTGTTCTTTGATTTAATGTGCAGTAAGGTCGGTATTAGGTACAAAGAATCAGAGCTGTCATTGTTCTTAGATTTCATGTGCAGTAAGGTCGGTATTAGGTTTATTAGTCAGAGCTATCATTGTTCATAGATTTCATGCGCAGTCAGGTCGGTATTATGTTTATTAATCAGAGCTGTCATTGTTCTTAGATTTCATGTGCAGTAAGCTTGGTATTAGGTTTATTAATCAGACCTGTCATTGTTCTTAGATTTCATGTGCAGTAAGGTCGGTATTAGGTTTATTAATCAGAGCTGTCATTGTTCTTAGATTTCATGTGCAGTAAGGTCGGTATTAGGTTTATTAATCAGAGCTGTCATTGTTCTTAGATTTCATGTGCAGTAAGGTCAGCATTAGGTTTATTAATAAGAGCCGTCATTGTTCGTAGATTTCATGTGCAGTAATGTCGGTATTAGGTTTATTAATCAGAGCTGTCATTGTTCTTAGATTTCATGTGCAGTAAGGTCGGTATTAGGTACAAAGAATCAGACCTGTCATTGTTCTTAGATTTCATGTGCAGTAAGGTCGGTATTAGGTACAAAGAATCAGAGCTGTTATTGTTCTTAGATTTCATGTGCAGTTAAGGTCGGTATTAGGTTTATTAATCAGAGCTGTCATTGTTCGTAGATTTCATGTGCATTAAGGTCTGTATTAGGTTTATTAATCAAAGCTGTCATTGTTCTTAGATTTCATGTGGAGTAAGGTCGGTATTAGGTTTATTAATCAGAGCTGTCATTGTTCTTAGATTTCATGCGCAGTAAGGTTGGTATTAGGTTTATTAATCAGAGCTGTCATTGTTCTTAGATTTCATGCGCAGTAAGGTCGGTATTAGGTTTATTAATCAGAGCTGTCATTGTTCGTAGATTTCATGTGCAGTAAGGTCGGTATTAGGTTTAGTAATCAAAGCTGTCATTGTTCTTAGATTTCATGTGCAGTAAAGTCGGTATTAGGTTTATTAATCAACGCTGTCATTGTCCTTAGATTTCATATGCAGTAAAGTCGGTATTAGGTTTATTAATAAGAGCCGTCATTGTTCGTAGATTTCATGTGCAGTAAGGTCGGTATTAGGTACAAAGAATCATAGCTGTCATTGTTCGTATATTTCATGTGCAGTAAGGTCGGTATTAGGTTTATTAATCAGAGATGCCATTGTTCTTAGATTTCATGTGCAGTAAGGTTGGTATTAGGTTTATTAATCAGAGCTGTCATTGTTCGTAGATTTCATGTGCAGTAAGGTCGGTATTAGGTTTATTAATCAGAGCTGTCATTGTTCTTAGATTTCATGTGCAGTAAGGTCGGTATTAGGTACAAAGAATCAGAGCTGTCATTGTTCTTAGATTTCATGTGCAGTAAGGTCGGTATTAGGTTTATTAATCAGAGCTGTCATTGTTCGTAGATTTCATGAGCAGTAAGGTCGGTATTAGGTTTATTAATCAGAGCTGTCATTGTTGTTAGATTTCATGCGCAGTAAGGTCGGTATTAGGTTTATTAATCAGAGCTGTCATTGTTCGTAGATTTCATGTGCCGTAAGGTCGGTATTAGGTTTATTAATCAGAGCTGTCATTGTTTGTAGATTTCTTGTGCAGTAAGGTTGGTATTAGGTTTATTAATCAGAACTGTCATTGTTCGTAGATTTCATGTGCAGTAAGGTCGGTATTAGATTTATTAATCAGAGCTGTCATTGTTCGTAGATTTCATGAGCAGTAAGGTTGGTATTAGGTACAAAGAATCACAGCTGTGATTGTTCTTAGATTTCATGTGCAGTAAGGTTGGTAGTAGATTTATTCTTAAGATGTAGTGTTGTGGCATTCTAGTTCAGCAGTTCTTTGACAGTTAGGAATAATTTTCAGTTCAAAACTTAGCTTTGTCATTTGCAAGCAAAAGCTGAAAATCGGACAAAAGCAATAGCCTGCCTGGCTGTCACTTGTATTATTTCAGCTTTGTCTGTAGTTTCTTCCTGTGTGCTCAAAGAGTCATTAGACATTTTTTACTTCATCCAATATTGATTTCTTTTCAGCACCTTCTTGCAAACAGGAAGCTTCCAGAACTGGCCAATTAACAGTTTATAGAAGTCTGCAGGGAAGGATCTCAGGTTAACCCTAGAAACGTGGCTTTATATATACGAAGATAGAAGATTTAATTTTGATATCAGAGAATCTGTGCTTAAGTGCTACTGTGTAGGCCTGTTCTGCTGAGTCTCCAGGCTGAGGTCTCTACATTGTGCCATTTGTTCTTTCTTCCCTCCCCTGATAAAGCAGCTAGTTTTCAGCAACCTGTGATCTGACTTGTGCTATAAATCTGGAACAAGTTTTGTTAATATCGCTCTAATTGACTTAAAGATAATAGAACACATTTTGCATTGATTTGCATTTTTTTAACAATAAGTATGAAACTCTAATGTCTGGCATTATTGACATAGTGTAATTGTCAGTGATTCACCAGTAAATCAAAAATGTTATGAGGGATAGGGCAAACATATAAGGCAAAATTAAAGACGGTTGAGAGGAATGCCCTGCGAAAAACTGACGCATCTTAAAAATAATCCAGATGTACATTTTAAATGATACCTATTTGACATTAAAAGTGCATGTAGGATTGGAATACTGGGGGATTTACTCATTTCTTATGTGGTCACATTACTAAGCCCTGCCTCAAGTACCCTTTGAGTCATGAGTTCATCCCCCAGTAAACCACGTCATTGTCTGAGCCATCGTAAGTCATCTTTTCATTTCAGTTATGAGATCTTGAGCCCTACATTTCCGTGTTATTAACTTAGCTTTAGCTTCTGCAGGAGGATGCGCATCCTTCAATTCAGTTGTAATTAGTCTGGGACTGCAGTACGACATCCTTAATTGTGTACAACCTTTCTGCATTTTAACCAGTTTTTACAGGGTAGACCTGATGTGTGCATCTTCCTGATTTCAGAAGTGATCCAGGACAGTTGTTGTTAAGATTATGTGCAAATCCCAGCAGTGTCCCCAGTTTGATTTTACTTTAAACCTCCTGTTTGCTCCCACACATTCCCATGTTGCTTCAGAAGCTTCCCCAGATTTTCAACTCTCCTCAAATGTTTGTATTTATAATTCGAAATATAAAGTAAAATCATTATGAACTAGTTTGCAGGCCTAAGTTTCTGCAAAACATGTTGTCCCTGATTAGCATATCACTCAGTGTTGCATTATTAGATGTGTGTTAAGAGATTTCGCAGCAGAGTTCACTATTCTCAGATGGGGGCCTGACTTTCCTTGTATAAAATCCTTCTAGCCAGTTACACACGATGACCAGTGTGTATGCTAGTTTGCTAACATAGCAGAACATATCCCTTTAAATGTACGAACCATCATCTGTTTAGTAGTTCATAGGAATAGTGATTATTTTGCTTTGAAAAAAGTTACTGGTAAGTGTAGACTGATTCTGTTTAATATTACAGCAGCAACAATGGAAATGTTGATATGGTTACCACGTCTTAAATAAAGCTGAGCTGAGTGTACAAGTTGGAGGTATTGGATACAGTCGAAGTTAAACAGGTCTGTACATCACCAGGTGTCATCAAATTACTTAACACACAGATGGCCATTTATTTTTGAATAACGTCATTAGGGCAGTAATCCCATACATAAATAATAAATGGGAGCTTTAATTCATTAGAAAATCAGTTTTAGTTATTATTGCATGACATTTTTTGTAAATAAAAATGTGTAAGTTATACTGAGTCATCTTTGCACATGATTGTTGTAACTTTCTGTTCTCCATGGACTAAGGCCCAGGTTTGCAGAATGCAGCAATTTGTAGCAGATTATGCCTGCTAAGGGGCACTTCTAGACATTCTAGACAAAAAAAAAAAAGATTCTTGAAAAGGCTGGGTGCAGTAAAGGGAACTACAGAAGATGTGGATTCAGACAAGAGAAAATGTCATGTTACAGGAACATACGTATGAATTACAAAGGACTTACATCAGAAAACGCAGGTGGGAGTAGAATGCTAAGAAGGAGATGAAAATGTAATGTACATGTACCTAAACCACACTTGCCTGCTTGTTTTTGCTTGTACAAGTTGCACTGCATTACTACCCAAACTTTGCATCTGTTGCCTTCTGCATTGCCTGTGGCTAAAAGGGGTCCACAGATCCATTTTAGTTAACTGGTTGCCAAAAGCAAATAAGAGACGACGTGTAGAGATATCATTTCACGGGAACATCTTCATTACTTTCAGGACAGGGGTCAGCAGGAGTGTCGGCATTTATAACTTTCCCAGACTACCTGTCCTTTCCCTTTTATTTGTAGTCTTCTGCAGGTTCGATTCTTGTGCAGGTCTCTTGCTGCATTTAAGTGGCAAACACATCTGGAAATGGTTCTAGGATACTCTGTTTATATTTTATTAAGTATATTTTAGTGCCTTTCTGAGACTCTGCACAGTTCTTTTAACCTGTCCTTGGTCAGTATTGTAAGTTTTGTTTGCCATTTTCTTCTCTTTAAATTAATGCCATGCAGGTGTTATTACTTTTAATAAGAGTAATCTGCCCGTATAGTAAGACTAATGCAGCAGTGATCAATATGATGAACACAGTACAGTTGTGTAAGTAAACTTACCATAACTGTAGGTCTTCGAGTGATCACTACTGCTGTAGCCACTCCCTCCCGCCATCCCCCTTGTTTTTTGATGTTATTTATGCTAGGGTGTGAATATTTACTTTTTTGTTGTTCCTAGCATTGTCCTTTCAGGACTCAGCCTCCCTCTCTATGTTGTCATGAAAGCTCTGAAGGGCTTGGCACCCAAACCTGTCTTTTTAGACAGCTCACGTTGAGCAGACTGACAGCTTGAGCACATGGAAGGTACCTTGAAGCTTTGGAAGCTGGCCGGCTATGATATCCCTGGTAGGATATAACCCCATATAGCTAAGGCTACTGCAGTAGTGATCATTTGAACATCTCCTGTTATGGAAAGTTTACTTACACACAACTGTAGTATGCAGCAGTGATCATTTGAACATCTCCTGTTACAGTAAGTTTACTTACACACAGCTGTAGTATGCAGCAGTGATCATTCGAACATCTCCTGTTATGATCAGTTTACTTCACAGCTGTAGTATGCAGCGGTGATCATTTAAAATCTTCTGTTAAGGTAAGTTTACTTACACACAGCTGTAGTATGCAGCAGTGATCATTCGAAGTCTCCTGTTACAGTAAGTTTAATTACACACAGCTGTAGTATGTAGCAGTGATCATTCGAACATCTTCTGTTATGATCAGTTTACTTCACAGCTGTAGTATGTAGCAGTGATCATTCGAACATCTTCTGTTATGGTAAGTTTACTTACACATAGCTGTAGTATGCAGCAGTGATCATTTGAACATCTCCTGTTACAGTTAAGTTTACTTACATTCAAGTCTCCTGTTACAGTACGTTTACTTACACACAGCTGTAGTGTGCAGCAGTGATCATTCAAAATCTCCTGTTATGGTACGTTTACTTACACACAGCTGTAGTATGCAGCAGTGATCATTTGAACATTTCCTGCTATGGTAAGTTTACTTACACACAGCTGTAGTATGCAGCAGTGATCATTCGAACATCTCCTGTTACAGTAGATTTAGTATGCGTGTCATTTGACATCTCCTTGTTATGGTAAGTTTTTTGATACAGCTGTAGTATGTAGCAGTGATCATTCGAACATCTTCTGTTATGATCAGTTTACTTCACAGCTGGTATGCAGCAGTGATCATTCAAACATCTTCTGTTATGGTAAGTTTACTTACACACAGCTGTAGTATGCAGCAGTGATCATTTGAACATCTCCTGTTACAGTTAAGTTTACTTATGTACAGCTGTAGTATGCAGCAGTGATCATTCGAAGTCTCCTGTTACAGTACGTTTAATTACACACAGCTGTAGTGTGCAGCAGTGATTATTCAAAATCTCCTATTATGGTACGTTTACTTACACATAGCTGTAGTATGCAGCAGTGATCATTTGAACATTTCCTGCTATGGTAAGTTTACTTACACACAGAACACGCCCTGTTGTAGTACGCTTGCTTACACACAACTGTCTTGTGCAGCGGGATCATTCAAACAGTAAGTTTACTTACACACAGCTGTAGTATGCAGCAGTGATCATTCGAAATCTCCTGTTACAGTAGATTTACTTACACACAGCTGTAGTATGCAGCAGTTGTCATTTGGACATCTCCTGTTATGGTAAGTTTACGTATACACAGCTGTAGTATGTAGCAGTGATCATTCGAACATCTCCTGTTGTGGTACATTTACTTACACACAGCTGTAGTATGCAGCAGTGATCATTCAAACATCGCCTGTTATGGTACGTTTGCTTACACACAACTGTCTTGTGCAGCGGGATCATTCAAACATCTCCTGTTACGGTGAGTTTACTTACACACAGCTGGTATGCAGCAGTGATCATTCAAACATCTTCTGTTATGGTAAGTTTACTTCTATACAGCTGTAGTATGCAGCAGTGGTCATTTGGACATATCCTGTTATAGTAAGTTTGTTTACACACAGCTGTAGTATGCAGCAGTGATTATTCGAACACGTCCTATTATGATAAGTTTACTTACATCACTGTAGTCTGCAGCAGATAGGGATACAGAAATTGGCATTGTAGTGGACTGGAACTTCTAAGCCCACCTTACCCTAATTGCTGATGGCATCAAAGCATTTGTCATAAACTCATCCATGTGTTGTCCCCTTCCTCTCAGACCAGAAACTGACATATTTCTGTAGTCTTGGAAGGTAAAATAGCAAACCATTACTGGTGTGGGTGCAAACTTTCCTCCTCCAGAGTGTTCTTATTTCAAACTTTAAGGGAGCCAGCAGAATCCTTGGTTTCCCCATAATCAGCAGTATCCTCAGGTGCCAGGAGGTCTATCTTCTAGTTCTTGCCCAAGTTGCAAATTCCATACAGATTTCGAGCAGCCTGCAGTAGTACTGACCCAAGTGGATAGAGGTGGTCAGTGACAGGTGCTACTGTCTTACGTCATTATGCCTTTCCTTGACCACTGAGGTGGTCAGTGACAGGTGCTACTGTCTTACGTCATTATGCCTTTCCTTGACCACTGAGGTGGTCAGTGACAGGTGCTACTGTCTTGTATCATTATGCCTTTCCTTGACCACTGAGGTGGTCAGTGATAGGTGCTACTTTCTTGCGTCATTATGCCTTTCCTTGACCACTGATGTATGAAAAATAACCAAAAGCTGTTAAATAAAATTCTCCTCCCACCTCACCAGTATCTTTTGTTGTCAGACATTCCCTAAACCAAAATGCTGTAGGAAGGAAAGATGTGATGTTTCTCAAAAAGTAGACCTTTAGTAGGTCCAGTTAAACTAGCAAGAAACTAGGATGTTACTCCAGATTCTTTTAAATTGCAAATATACAAAAAAAAAAAAAAAAGATTCTGGGCCTGCAGCCTGTGTTGGATGTTAGTGACATAAATGGTCTGAACATATTCATCCCCACAGCATCTTTATTGCATAGTCACTTTTGAGGTATTCTGCCTGTGCTGTTCACAAAAAACTGGATGTGTGCTTTAAACTTGCAAACTGGATACTTGCCTGCAAATCAAGATCAGGACGTGCCCCTGAGGGCTCCAGCCTGCAAATCAAGATCAGGAAGTGCCCCTGAGGGCTCCAGCCTGCAAATCAAGATCAGGAAGTGCCCCTGAGGGCTCCATCCTGCAAATCAAGATCAGGACGTGCCCCTGAGGGCTCCAGCCTGCAAATCAAGATCAGGACGTGCCCCTGAGGGCTCCAGCCTGCAAATCAAGATCAGGACATGCCCCTGAGGGCTCCAGCCTGCAAATCAAGATCAGGACGTGCCCCTGAGGGCTCCAGCCTGCAAATCAAGATCAGGACGTGCCCCTGAGGGCTCCAGCCTGCAAATCAAAATCAGGATGTGCCCCTGAGGGCTCCAGCACTTTTGCATAGGAACAAGTTGCCATCTGATCAGGACTTCCCCCATTCAGTCAGAGATTGTTTCCCATGGTGTTCAGGATATGCATGGTAACAGCAATAGTGTTCACGAATTTATTAGGAATGAACATTGATTTCATGCATAGCTGACTTATTCATTAGTGGTCGGTAACAGAGGCTCTTATGCAGGCCAGGAATTCTGTGGTTCAGACTGTCCCATTCCTGGGGATCACTGTAAAGCATTTAGACTCACACCTGACATCAGTCATGGGCTGTTCCTTGCATACAAAGGTGTGGGGCTTTTAACCCTACAGTCTCGGAAATCCTTTTCAAGTTATCCTTAAGTTTGTCAGAACATACACTCCAGACAGCCTTTGGCTAATGGTTCTGGGCTCTGACAGTGACCAGATGATCATAGTATGACTTATGGCCCAGCTACTAAAGGTGCCAGCTGAGTAGGATGTGAGAGAACAACAGAGTTCCACAGTTTTTTGGGGAGAAGTTGTTGGCAAAGTCCTACTACTCGGGCAACATTTGTGGAAAGGCATGGGATAGCAGTCTGTGGAATATGAACATACAATAATTCCCCCACCCCGATGCACTGAGCAGCAATTCAGCTAATCATACATACACATTATTTCAATTAGCATCCCTAAATATAGCTCCTACACCTTTAAAAACACATTTACAACTACCATACAATCCTCATTTCCCTGTAGCTACTCAGAAATATCCCCTAGCGTGTACACACTCGACATACTTTACAAACCAAACTAAAACTACTTCCCCTCGAAAAACTCATAATTGTATATCTAGCTCTAGTCATTTCAAAAGAAACCTCCCCCTTTTCTCCTACCTTTACAAACAATTTAGCATATTGCTGTGTGGAGACATCCACCCAAACCCAGGTCCTGTCCCTTTAAACTCTAACCTCCCTAATCCACATAAATCACTAAATTTCACTACAGTCAGTCTTCAAAGTATTAGAAACAAAATATCAGAATTCCATGCCTGGATATCCATGAATAAACCAGATATACTAACTGTAACTGAAACTTGGCTGAAACTCTACATAAAGGATTCAGAATTTCTCCCCCAGTGTATGCCTGTCTAAAGACGGTCAGCCCCCCCCCAAAAAAGATGGAGGAATTGCTATATTCTTTTATAACACTTTCACCGTTGTCCCATAGTCTAACCCTGTCCCTGAATTTTCTACAGCCGAGATACTTATATCACTTCTCAGACTGAACAACTCTTAAGTATCTCTGCATCATAGGCCTATATATTCTTCCTGGAAATGGAAAATATTCCTGCCTGGATGTCAGATAATGTCAGTAATGAGACAATTCTCCTAGGTGACGTAAACATAAACTGCCTAGATTTCTCCAGTCACTCCCCATCATCTAATGTTGACCTCTTAAACTTTGCACAGCTAATAACAGATACAACTAGACCTAACAAAAATAAAGACAGTGGCTCTGTTCTTGACTGGATACTAGTCTCTGACCCAAACAAAATTTCTGCAGCAGGCACACTTCCTTACAGGCTTAGTGGCCACTTACCAGCCTATATAGTATGTAAAACCAACCCACTTCCTTCCCAACACCATTATAAACAAACAAGAAATCTAAGCAACTTCAATCCTGTAACTCATAATGAAACCCCAAGAAGCATAAATTGGAATTCTTTAAAGTTATTATCTCTTGATGAGGCTTTTGAGTTCTTTAACTCCACATTCCTCAACACCTTAAACAAACTAGCCCCAGTAAGACAAAAACTAGTAAAAACTAACCACTTTGTATGGCTCTCCAGAGCCACCAAGCAAATCATGACTGACAGAGACAAAATATGGGAAAAATGGCAAAAATACAAGAATGCTGCTGTCTCCTACAATTTACACAGCTCCATAATAAACAAAGCATTTTGTCATTAATGACACAGCTCCATAATAAAGCAAAGCACCTTGTCATTAATGACACAGCTCCATAATAAAGCAAGCACCTTGTCATTAATGACACAGCTCCATAATAAAGCAAAGCACCTTGTCATTAATGACACAGCTCCATAATAAAGCAAAGCACCTTGTCATTAATGACACAGCTCCATAATAAAGTATAGCACCTTGTCATTAATGACACAGCTCCATAATAAAGCAAAGCACCTTGTCATTAATGACACAGCTCCATAATAAAGCAAAGCACTATGTCATAGTGAAACCCCAAGAAGCATAAATTGGAATTCTTTAAAGTTATTATCTCTTGATGAGGCTTTTGAGTTCTTTAACTCCACATTCCTCAACACCTTAAACAAACTAGCCCCAGTAAGACAAAAAATAGTAAAAACTAACCACTTTGTATGGCTCTCCAGAGCCACCAAGCAAATCATGACTGACAGAGACAAAATATGGGAAAAATGGCAAAAATACAAGAATGCTGCTGTCTCCTACAATTTACACAGCTCCATAATAAAGAAAAGCACCTTGTCATTAATGACACAGCTCCATAATAAAGAAAAGCACCTTGTCATTAATGACACAGCTCCATAATAAAGCAAAGCACCTTGTCATTAATGACACAGCTCCATAATAAAGCAAGCACCTTGTCATTAATGACACAGCTCCATAATAAAGCAAAGCACCTTGTCATTAATGACACAGCTCCATAATAAAGCAAAGCACCTTGTCATTAATGACACAGCTCCATAATAAAGCAAAGCACCTTGTCATTAATGACACAGCTCCATAATAAAGCATAGCACCTTGTCATTAATGACACAGCTCCATAATAAAGCAAAGCACCTTGTCATTAATGACACAGCTCCATAATAAAGCAAAGCACCTTGTCATTAATGACACAGCTCCATAATAAAGCAAAGCACCTTGTCATTAATGACACAGCTCCATAACAAAGCAAAGCAGCACCTTGTCATTAATGACACAGCTCCATAATAAAGCAAAGCACCTTGTCATTAATGACACAGCTCCATAATAAAGCAAAGCACCTTGTCATTAATGACACAGCTCCATAATAAAGCAAAGCACCTTGTCATTAATGACACAGCTCCATAACAAAGCAAAGCACCTTGTCATTAATGACACAGCTCCATAACAAAGCAAAGCACCTTGTCATTAATGACACAGCTCCATAATAAAACAAAGCACCTTGTCATTAATGACACAGCTCCATAATAAAGCAAAGCACCTTGTCATTAATGACACAGCTCCATAATAAAGCAAAGCACTTTGTCATTAATGACACAGCTCCATAATAAAGCAAAGCACTTTGTCATTAATGACACAGCTCCATAATAAAGCAAAGCACTTTGTCATTAATGACACAGCTCCATAATAAAGCAAAGCACTTTGTCATTAATGACACAGCTCCATAATAAAGCAAAGCACCTTGTCATTAATGACACAGCTCCATAATAAAGCAAAGCACCTTGTCATTAATGACACAGCTCCATAATAAAGCAAAGCACCTTGTCATTAATGACACAGCTCCATAATAAAGCAAAGCACCTTGTCATTAATGACACAGCTCCATAATAAAGCAAAGCACCTTGTCATTAATGACACAGCTCCATAATAAAGCAAAGCACCTTGTCATTAATGACACAGCTCCATAATAAAGCAAAGCACCTTGTCATTAATGACACAGCTCCATAATAAAGCAAAGCACCTTGTCATTAATGACACAGCTCCATAATAAAGCAAAGCACCTTGTCATTAATGACACAGCTCCATAATAAAGCAAAGCACCTTGTCATTAATGACACAGCTCCATAATAAAGCAAAGCACCTTGTCATTAATGACACAGCTCCATAATAAAGCAAAGCACCTTGTCATTAATGACACAGCTCCATAACAAAGCAAAGCACCTTGTCATTAATGACACAGCTCCATAACAAAGCAAAGCACCTTGTCATTAATGACACAGCTCCATAACAAAGCAAAGCACCTTGTCATTAATGACACAGCTCCATAATAAAACAAAGCACCTTGTCATTAATGACACAGCTCCATAATAAAACAAAGCACTTTGTCATTAATGACACAGCTCCATAATAAAGCAAAGCACTTTGTCATTAATGACACAGCTTCATAATAAAGCAAAGCACTTTGTCATTAACGACACAGCTCCATAATAAAGCAAAGCACTTTGTCATTAATGACACAGCTCCATAATAAAGCAAAGCACCTTGTCATTAATGACACAGCTCCATAATAAAGCAAAGCACCTTGTCATTAATGACACAGCTCCATAATAAAGCAAAGCACCTTGTCATTAATGACACAGCTCCATAATAAAGCAAAGCACCTTGTCATTAATGACACAGCTACATAATAAAGTAAAGCACCTTGTCATTAATGACACAGCTCCATAACAAAGCAAAGCACCTTGTCATTAATGACACAGCTCCATAATAAAACAAAGCACCTTGTCATTAATGACACAGCTCCATAATAAAACAAAGCACCTTGTCATTAATGACACAGCTCCATAATAAAACAAAGCACCTTGTCATTAATGACACAGCTCCATAATAAAACAAAGCACCTTGTCATTAATGACACAGCTCCATAATAAAGCAAAGCACCTTTTCATTAATGACACAGCTCCATAATAAAGCAAAGCACTTTGTCATTAATGACACAGCTCCATAATAAAGCAAATCACCTTGTCATTAATGACACAGCTCCATAATAAAGCAAAGCACCTTGTCATTAATGACACAGCTCCATAATAAAGCAAAGCACCTTGTCATTAATGACACAGCTCCATAATAAAACAAAGCACCTTGTCATTAATGACACAGCTCCATAATAAAACAAAGCACCTTGTCATTAATGACACAGCTCCATAATAAAGCAAAGCACCTTTTCATTAATGACACAGCTCCATAATAAAGCAAAGCACTTTGTCATTAATGACACAGCTCCATAATAAAGCAAATCACCTTGTCATTAATGACACAGCTCCATAATAAAGCAAAGCACCTTGTCATTAATGACACAGCTCCATAATAAAGCAAAGCACCTTGTCATTAATGACACAGCTCCATAATAAAGCAAAGCACCTTTTCATTAATGACACAGCTCCATAATAAAGCAAAGCACTTTGTCATTAATGACACAGCTCCATAATAAAGCAAATCACCTTGTCATTAATGACACAGCTCCATAATAAAGCAAAGCACCTTGTCATTAATGACACAGCTCCATAATAAAGCAAAGCACCTTGTCATTAATGACACAGCTCCATAATAAAGCAAAGCACCTTGTCATTAATGACACAGCTCCATAATAAAGCAAAGCACCTTGTCATTAATGACACAGCTCCATAATAAAGCAAAGCACCTTGTCATTAATGACACAGCTCCATAATAAAGCAAAGCACCTTGTCATTAATGACACAGCTCCATAATAAAGCAAAGCACCTTGTCATTAATGACACAGCTACATAACAAAGCAAAGCACCTTGTCATTAATGACACAGCTACATAATAAAGTAAAGCACCTTGTCATTAATGACACAGCTCCATAATAAAGCAAAGCACCTTGTCATTAATGACACAGCTCCATAATAAAGCAAAGCACCTTGTCATTAATGACACAGCTCCATAATAAAACAAAGCACCTTGTCATTAATGACACAGCTCCATAATAAAGCAAAGCATCTTGTCATTAATGACGGAACAGAATATTATCTAAGCCTTCAAAAAAATTGCAAATCAAATCCGGAAAATTCTGGAACTCCATCTCAACTCTAAATAACCCTGGTACCAAAAACAATCCCTGCCCATTCCCCGAGAATTCACCCAGTGAAGTAATCACCTTATTCAACTTACACTTCATCAACACAATAGCTAAACTTGCTTCTGCCTTTCCCCAAAGTAACTCTAACACTACCTCTTATCCGCTAACTCCTCCTCTATGTGATACTGCTACAACCTCCCCACCCACCTTTTCTTTCTCCCCTGTACCCATCACTATCATAACTAAATTTATCCTAAAACTGAAACCTGGGTCCTGTGCCCCTGACAACTTACCCTCAGAGTACCTCCAAATGTCAGCTAGATCCATTGCCTGTCCCATCGGCATACATCTCAGTAGATCCCTCCAAGTGTTCTATGTTCCCACTATCTGGAAAAATAGCATATATTCTTCCTCTCCACAAAGGTGGTAATAGATATATCCACTTTCCGACCCATTGCTATCCCCCCTCTGTAAAATCCTGGAAAAATGTATCCATTATCAGTTTCTAAACTATCTACTGCTAAACCAACTCCTTTCGCCTGCTCAACGTGGCTTTAGATCAGGCCACAGCACAACTGTCGCTCTTATCCCCTTTATGGACACACTCAGTCAAGCTAGAAACTGGCCAAATGTTATCCTCACTCTTTCTCGACCTCTCAAAAGCCTTCGATACAGTCTCCCGCACTTTTCTCCTCAGTAAACTCTGCACTCTAGGTGTCTCCCTCAAACTCTAAATTGGTTTGCTGACTATCTAAAAAATAGACAACAATCAAGTAAATGGCTCAACACATTCTCCCCATTAATTGTGTCACCTACAGGTGTCCCTCAGGGCTCCATCTTAGGACCCATACTTTTCAGTATTTTTATAAATGACTTTCACTCTACTCGTAAAAATGGATCTGTTGTACAATATGCAGACAATGCAATTATTATCTGATCTGCTAAATCAACAACAGAACTTCTGGAAATAACCCAGAATGCTTTACTGCTATTGAAATGTGGATGTCCAGTAATCAGCTAGCCCTAAACCCCAACAAAACCAAACTCTTACTATTTACTCTCAAGAAAAACCTCTCTGTAAACAAGTCAGATTTCACCATTCTTTCTCAAAACAAAACCCCTGTAGAGATGGTCTCCCACACTAAATTATTAGGAGTGATACTAGATGAAAACCTGACATTTGACCTCCATATTCACAATAACATCAAAAAAACACACCAAAAACTAGGCACCCTCTGTTGACATAAACACTTTCTTAACTGGTCTACTAAATGAACACTGGCCTTAACCTTTCTCCTACAATTTCTGTTGTATGGTGTTCCCCTCCTTACCAATATCCAGTCCTCCCTAAAAACTACACTTGAGTCCTGTTACAACAAGGTTGCCAAGTTTGTAACCAACGCAAAATACTCTTCCCATCACTACATCTCCCTACATTCACTTAACTGTCTTGAATTTCCACATCACCTAACCTACCTACAACTAATCACAGCACACAACATAATTTACAGACCCTCAGAATGCCCAGCCCTTTCTTCAGTTTTAACCCACTGTCAACCAAACAGGCCACTCAGATCTAAAAATCAACTTCTGCAAGTCGATAAGCTAAAGCTCCCAGCTGGTGACATGCTTTACTCCTTCACTAGTTCCAAGCTATGGAACTCCCTCCCTACTCCTACCACAACCTCCGCAATATCTCCTCCTGCAACACCTCTCTACCCTATGGCTTTGCAGATGTCACAGTTCTCATCCTTCCATAACCTGAATTCCCCACACCCTAAATAAAACTCATCTTTATTGACATCTTCCCCTCTTTATAACTTATTAGATCACTTATACGTTACCTATCTACCTCTCATCTGTCCGTGCCTTACCATCTCACCATGCTTCACTGCTCTTAGAGCACCTTATAAATACTTCTACAAGCCTGCCTTTACCACTATAGTACTTTGAAATGTGCAGTAATACATTTACTTAGTTGTATTCATTTCTGTACTGCATCATTCTGATTTTGTATAATGTTTTCTTGTTTTTGTGTAATACTGTTTGTATAATCTTCTTCTTCTTTCGGCTTTTTCCGGTTAGGGGTCACCACAGCGGATCACCTGTCCGCTCATGATTGGCAGTGGAGTTTTACAGTGTCGAGTTGCCAGCCCGGCGCCCAACCTTCCACAGAAGGCACACACAAGCACTCACACCTAGGGCCAATTTAGAGTGTCCAATCCACCTACTGCATGTCTTTGGGATGTGGGAGGAAACCGGAGCACCCGGAGGAAACCCACGTGACCACAAGGAGGACATGCAGACTCTGCACAGAAGGCACCCCAGCCGAGGATCGAACCAGAGAACCTCTTGCTGTGAGGCGACAATGCTAACCACTGCACCACCGTGGCCACCCACTGTTTGTATAATACTGTGTGTATATATGTAAATCCTATGAACTGCTGTACTATTTTTGTGGAGCTTTTCTCCCCAGGCCTCCACTGAAAATGGTCTGTTATGGCCCAGTGGACTTTCCCGGTAAACAAATGCCAGTAAAAAATAATTGATGGCGTGTGACAAAATGCATCCACATGTGCGTATCATAGTGAGCATTGCACAACAGTCCCTGGCTAGAGGCAGAGATCGGCATATCATAGTGAGCATTGCACAACAGTCCCTGGCCAGAGACAGAGAGAAGGGGCTGTTAGGACCGTGTAAACACAATCTCCTAATCTCTGCTTTGCGTAGGCTGTAACTGCATTGTTATTACACTTGAGCTCAAAATCAGTTCAGTTTACATTAAGAGGGTTTTATTCTGTACTCTTGGTAGGAGCAGAGGGCTGATTCAACCAATCCAAGTTGGGAGCTACTGATGAAAGGCGTATTCTATGTTTATCTGATTGGCCTGAGAGCTTAACTGTGTAAAAATCTTTCATCCTGCTGGTATAAAAGCCTCGCCTTTGTGCATCACACAAACAAAGTTACCCATGCCTTGGATGTAAGCAAACTTCTCCAGTTTAAAGTCATCTACAGGAAGCACTCTCCATAGTCTTTCATGGTTCATGGCTGCTTGAAGAGATACCAGTTTGGGCAGAGGGCAGCACTAATGCAGGCCATCTTGTAGAATAAACACTCTATCACTTAGACTTTTAAGTGATACTCCCCTACTCCTTCCCATCTACTAAGGATCTGATATAATGGGTAGGCAGTTCCTTGTCATCTCTGTTTCTAGTCTGGTTGATATGGGTATCCTGAGACAGTGTAGTAACTGCCTTATGTTCACTGACAACCATTTAATTTCAGAACGCACAAACGCAGTCTGTGTGAGAGATGTAGATACACATTGTTGTTGGAGGCAAAGCTGTCACATGCACACATGAAAAATGCAAACCAGGTTGTCAGTGTCACCCCAAAACACTCACTACCAAGACTAAGGAACAAATATGTAGACCCACGTATATGGAGGTACTCACTTCTAATGTACCCAAACATCCAGGGCCCCCTAAAAGCATCTCTCAGTGGCTCTGCGCACACACAAAAAAGAAAGCACCTCACACAACACATAACTCTGAAAATTGTAGTAACCCAGCTTCCAAGCCCATAAGGCAGCGTACAGCACAGCCAAACATTCTAGTTACAGGAGATTCCATTGTAAGACATACTGGTGTCCCCCCTTACCAGGCTATACAAGGAGAAGATCACAGTCAGCTGTCTGTCTGGAGCCAGGATCTGCCAGATCACACATGCACTTAGGGCTTTAAACCATAAGTACCAGTATGACATGGTCATAGTCCATGTGGGCATAAATGATCTAAGACGTACCTCACTGGACAAGTACCAGTATGACATGGTCATAGTCCATGTGGGCATAAATGACCTCAGACGTACCTCACTGGACAAGTACCAGTATGACATGGTCATAGTCTATGTGGGAATAAATGACCTAAGACGTACCTCACTGGACAAGTACCAGTATGACATGGTCATAGTCCATGTGGGCATAAATGACCTAAGAAGTACCTCACTGGACAAGTACCAATATGACATGGTCATAGTCCATGTGGGCATAAATGACCTAAGACGTACCTCACTGGACAAGTACCAATATGACATGGTCATAGTCCATGTGGGCATAAATGACCTCAGACATACCTCACTGGACAAGTACCAGTATGACATGGTCATAGTCCATGTGGGCATAAATGATCTCAGACGCACCTCACTGGACAAGTACAAGTATGACATGGTCATAGTCTATGTGGGCATAAATGACCTAAGACGTACCTCACTGGACAAGTACCAGCATGACATGGTCATAGTCCATGTGGGCATAAATGACCTAAGACATTCCTCACTGGACAAGTACCAGTATGACATGGTCATAGTCCATGTGGGCATAAATGACCTAAGAAGTACCTCACTGGACTATATGAAGAGAGACATAATGGAGTTTTCTGAATATGTGGCACAGGTGGGTATGAATCTAGCCATCAGTAGCAACCTACCTTCACCAAAGATGATGCCACAGTACCAGCAAAAACTGATTGACTTTAACAATTGGCTTAGTTTCTAGTGTCACAACAAGGGAATCCAATATCTGTCAGCCTGGGGAGACATGATTGACAAACTGTGATGGTTTGCCAGAGATGGTTTGTACTTGTTGCCACTTGGCTTCTTGTCACTGATAAAAACTTCATCTATCCCCATAGTGCCTTTTTTAGGGTGTGCCAAGTTATTAAACCCTCCACCACAACAAAAATCACTCACTACTACCTAAAGGTACAGCTGCTCAGTGTGGGGAGTTTAAATAAAAAACTGCATTCCCTGGAAGCACTCCTCACCCTGGACAATGCAGACATAAGTGCAGTCACAGAAATATGGTTCAGAACCATAGAAGGCACCCTGGCTATTAAAGGTTACAATGCCTTTCATACATTTCAAGCCCCCTCAGCTTAGGATAAAACAAAGGGAGGCGGTGTCTCAGTGTTTATAAAAAGCAAGTACACTGCTAGGTCCAATAATACAACTACCTTGTGCTGCTGCATTCCCACCTAATCATAGTGTGACCCCCTATCATATCCTCGCTAGCTACAGATTTCCTAACAAGAGTCTGGAAAACCACACCTCCTACCTGAACCTACTGGAGTCTCTTAACATTCAGCCCAACACCGTACTTATGGTTGACTTTAACTACTACTGCATAAACTGGGAGACTCATACAACCATCATTCACTTGCTCAAAGTTTTTTGGACTTTGTCAATGCAAACACCCTGGAGCAGCTAGTTAGCTCCCCAACTGGAGGTACAAATATCCTAGACCTAGTGCTCAGGAACATGGGGAGGGGGATGCTACTCCCTTCCCTGCATTAAATCCTCCCTGGTAAGATCTGACCACAAAATTATCTCCGTTAGTATTAAAACTAACCTAGAACCCCCATGAAATTCCAGACATGTTAAGAACTTTGCTCAGGCCAGTTACCACAAACAAAGTGACAGCTTATTAAACTTCCAGCTCCTCTGAACCCGGATGATACTGATGCCTACTCTGAGCTGTACACAAAAGCATGGTACAACCACATTCACAGTTGCATAGAGGAGGCAGTACTTGTCCCAGTCAAACCTTTGATTACTGGCAAAAATGAACAATCCTGGTGGACCTCGAGCATAAATAGGCTATTCAGCAAAAGGAAAAAACCCTCTCCAAAGCCAAGGAGGAACAGACGATGCAAAAAGACACCCTTCAATGTAAAAAACAAATTAGTGAAATGGTCAGATCTGTCAAAGCAAGTTATGAGGCAAAGATACCCTTCCAGGTGAAAGATAACCATAAGGCTTTTTTTAAGTTATGTTTGTAACCTCAGGGGAAACACTTGGCAATGTGCTGAGTTAATCATGAACGGCAACACTTGCACCCAGTCTGAAACTATAGTAAAACTGCTAGCTGACAAGGTCAGTTCAAACTTCTCCCTCCCATCATTTCCTACCACACCCAAAGAAATAGCCACAACCATTCTCCTACTGGTCACTACAAGGGAACAGGCTCTTACTGCACTTGCTAAAAATCAAAAACACAGCCTCCATGGGTCCCAACAAAATTCCAGGATGCTTCTTAAGTAGCTTAAAACAGAATCTATCAGGGCCACTGAAAACCCTCTTTAACTACAGCCTCCAGATGGGCTTATTCCCAGAGGAATAGAAGACTACAGTAGTCGTCCTTCTGCATAAGGGGTGCTCATGAATTGGGCCAAGAACTACAGGCCCATAAGCTTAACCAGTCTCATCTGCAAGGCTTTGGAGAGAATTATCATGGACCTGATCAGTAACGACATAGGAAATCTCCAAACCCAGGATCAGACCCAATTTGGCTTTGTCAAAGGGAGGTCTTATCTGCTCAGTCTGGTGGACTTTTTTGAGAAAGTCACCAGGTTCATGGATGAGGGTAAAATGGTACACAACGCTTATCTAGCCTTGGCCAAAGCTTTGGACTCAATCCCCCATTTGGGGATGATAGATTAACTAACTGAGTTAGGCGTAAACCCCTGCATTGTCAGATGGACAACAGACTGACTCACTGACAGGGCACATGTTGTCCGGATAGGTGAATCCACGTTCGATAAGAAATCTGTTATGAATCGTGTCCCACGGGGCTCAGTGTTGGGACCCCTCCTGTTTGGTGTATACTTCTCTGAAGTGAATGCCAGTAATGGGTGCTTCTGACTCACCAAGTTCGGCAATGACTGAAAGCTGGAAGTAATCATTGAATCCCCAACCGAGGCTGACATCTGACAACCAGGCCTAAAACTGACAAACGACTGGTGCCAAAACCAATTTTCAGAGACTAAATGCTAAAACATGTCAATGCGTAATCGTACATTTTGGTAAATCAAATTACAATATTGATGCCACACCCCTAAAAGTAGACCTGGGCACACGGATAGATAGTAACCAAAGCTTTGACCAACAAGTAGCTACGGTGGTGAGGAAATCCTTGTGTATGGCTCAACGTATAAGTAAAAGAATGGCATCAAGATCAAAGCAAGTCCTAGTGCTATTGTACTCTGCCCTCATCAGGTCCGTAATCAAGTACAGTGCTCCCTTCTGCATATACTAACCAGGCACGTACACTAGGTGAAGTGGCCCCAGAGATTTCTCACTAAATAAATACAAAGCATAAGATACATATCTTATGCAGACCGACTAAAGGCCATATCCCTTTACTCTGTCTCATATTGTTTATTGAGAGGTGACTTATGCCTGACATACAAGTTATTCTGTGATCCAGCCCTGATGAAAATGTTACATATTTGCAAGAAAAATTATATGAGGGTTATGTGTTCCATGGATCTAAACCTTATTTGTGGCTCTAACAGAACTTGCTGGAGGGACAGATTCATATCCCAAAGGTTACCTTGTCTATGGAATAAACTTCCCATCTTTGCAAAACAAAGCCCAGCTCTCAATCTCTTCAAAAATAATTTGGGTAAATGGATGGGGGACCATGAATTCACTCCTGGGATACTACCCGTGTCCCTTTTTTATAGGGGCAGTCTGTAAAATGACTGAAAGCTGCAACACTCAAAGACTCACTACCCGGATACTACCTCATCCCATATCTGAGGAATTAAGATATAGTATTCTCATATCCTGGGTATTACTGGCTAGGCTTGTTAAGACTCTTGTACCATTGATCTAGTAATCACCTATGAACCCACCTCCCTCTTTCGTCTTCTTGTGTCTTAAGGAATGAGTAGAACAAATGGGCCAATGAGCACTGAGAATTGATAGTCGCAGAGCAGTGGGACCAAGTAAATTATTTAAAAAAAAAATTAAGGGGCGTCCAAGAATCACCATCATTGGGAATGCAGCCAGCCAGCCTCTTGTTAGTCAGAGATTCCTCTCCTCCCAGAATGACCCTAACTGCAGACTCTTTTGCTTAGGCTGGGATTGCAACCAGACACCCTCTTGCTAGTCAGAGATTTCTCTCCTCCCAGGGTGACCCTTACTGCAGACTCTTTACCTTGGGATGGGATGACTATCAAGGCAGTGTCAAAGATCCAGATCTGTGTACAAGGGAAGAGAGTAGTCTTCTTGTCTCACCAAATATTAAAAGTGTTTTTTTTTTTTTGCAGGATCCAGTGTCAGTTCATTCAGACATAGCTGTAATTTTCTGCATATCACCAACCGATGGTATGAATTTATTATCCTCCAAGTTGTTTCCTCCCAGATATACAGATGTGTCTCAATATTTCAAGTTGTGTTAAAGATACACTGTCCAGGAAACAGATTTCAAGGGTAGCTTCTTTTACTTAATGAATGGTTACTCAGCCTGTTCACAATGATGATGAGTCCCAGGAAATGGAGTTTGCTAGTTTTAAACCTTTTTGTCATGCTGACCAGTGGCAACAGTTGAAGGCATACATACATACATATATATATATATATATATATATATATATATATATATATATACACACATATACATATGTGTGTGTGTGTGTGTATGTATGTATGTATATGAATTTACATGCAGAGAGAAAGAGTGGTAAATATTGGGAAAGGGTGGGTTTGTGGCAGCATGGAAAAATGTTATCTGCTTAATATCTTCAGGACTGTGGTACAAGTTCTTGTGGTTGCATTCTTCTTGCAACTATGTAGTTATGGTAAAGGCCCATACATTTCAGTTTTCATGTTATTGTCTTGGTAGGGCAGTATAAAATGTCAATTTAATAATATGGGTCATTATTCGTTACATTTTATTTGTTTCACTGATCCCAAAGGCCTTTTTCAAGGGGAGAGTCATAAGTATAATTACAAAAATGAAGTAGATGCATGTCTTTATTCATAATACGCAAAATTCGAACAGTAACAGCCCAGGCTTTAGTGTTGCACAGCTTTGCAATTTTTTTTTACAAGTGATTGTGTGGTTTGCAGTATAGTGGTGTAGGTAACAAAATCCAAATAAAGTATATCCTGCTGTTCTGAGTTTGAGCTGGAAGACATCCACTTATGTCTGTAATTTTGCCAAACCAATGTTTCCACATTCTAACAAGTCTTGCAGGATTACAAGTAGAAAGACAAATAGACAGGTAACATTGATGAAACTTGTTTAGGCACGATAAACCAATGAGAGTTGTGAAGAAGGGTAGCCTGTAGGATGTGTAGTAGCAAACACTTCCCAAATGTCTCTATAGTCTGCCTTATGAA
The DNA here is from genome assembly GCF_019279795.1 of Protopterus annectens. Classification (NCBI taxonomy): domain Eukaryota; kingdom Metazoa; phylum Chordata; order Ceratodontiformes; family Protopteridae; genus Protopterus; species Protopterus annectens. Next base: position 71,749,103 of record NC_056750.1, on the reverse strand, counting down.
CTACAAGCATGCCTACTCCAAACACAAAAGAATACTAAAAACCATAAAACTAAACCTAGACCAGTAGTACAGAGAGATGAAGCCCTTACTGCTCCACAGACAACCTGTGTTCGCTTAGCAACACGATTGATGGAGGGACCAGATGGGGGACGATGAAAATGAATGACCAGCTCCAGCTTACTAACACTTAGGGGAGGGGGCTGTCTAGCCTCGCTGCAGTAGGTGCGTTAAGAAGCTTATCAAGGTCTGCGCTGCGTGTTCTTTTTGGTCAGGAGGTTGAACATGCCAGAAGTGCATGTGCACCTCCTGAAGGCATCAGTTGGGGAGCTCCCAGGACTAGCAAGGAGTAGTGTGAGATTAGGGCACACAACCTAAGAACAGTATGATGGTGCACTGGTTTTCGCTGTCTCCTCACAGGCCATAAGCGTGGTTTAGGTTGAGCCCACGGTAGGCTAAGGAACATCTGATGTTATGTAGTCCAATCTCGCCTACATTCTTACTCGTGGGTTCGGAGCCGAACCTCTGCTCCAACTCGACCATACTCTAGCTCGAAGTCTTCAATTGGCTCGTGGCTAAGAGGTATCCCATGCTGCAACACGCCTATTCCCAGATCTCGTTTGCCGCTTGTACAGCTCGGACGTGGTCTCGCTCTTGGCCGTGGCTAAGTACAATTTTTCGATTTATATTTCAATATACTAGCTCCAAAAGCTGTTGCCATAGCTAGTGCACGTGTTTTGCTTCTGCTGGTTGTCAGCGGGTTTTTGTTGTGTGACTGTTTTTGGTGCCCTTATTCCCTGGGCTAGGCCCCTTTAACTTAGAGGACCTAGTCCTCCCTGAGATTATCCCGCGGTCTCTAGGCCGTTTAAGTTAGAGGCTCTAGTTTCCCGCGCTTTACTTTGGTTATTTTTTGGTTACTGTGGTGAAGGTGTCCCTACTGTTTTTCCCTGTGGGTGTGTGTTCTTGCTATCAACATGTCCAAGGATTCTAAAGAACACAGGCCTTCGGGCTTTAAAAAGTGTGTCAAATGTAATAATAAGATGTCTTTGACAGATGGGCACTCTGTGCACGTGTATTGCTTGGGGGCTATTCATCTACAAGAATCCTGCTTGTTCTGTCACGCTTTCAGTCCCTGTGTGCTGCAAGAGAGGAAGAACAAGCTTATTTTAAGGGGATTGCTGAAACCTTCCTTTGAAGAGGACTTGGAGAGGTCTTCTAGTTCCAGATCCTCTCCTTCCAAACCAGACAAAAAGACAGACAAGAAATCCTCTAAGAAACTCTCTCCGGCTCTGTCAGTTTCCTCGGAGCTGCCAGAGAAAAACACTAGAACTACAGTTGCTTCTTCGGCTCCACTGGCTTCGAGGCCAACAGAAGGCAGTGCATCTATGATGTCGACATCGGCTCCCAGTTTATTGGAGCCGGTGACAGATTTATCAGTTCGGAGCCGGTCTCCAGTTTTTCGACCGGTTTCTCCGACTCACAGGTCTCCCTCTGTAGGGAGATCCAGATCCCCGACCGTGTCCTCTAGGTCTTCTAGGACCCTTTCCGATGACGATGTTGATAGAGTGGTGAGGAAACTGCTCCAGTAATCGGTGCTGGCTAAATTGCTTTCAGCTCCGGAGCCCATCCTCCTTTCATCTTTGGCTGTTTCTCCTCCGAACCTTTCTTCGAAGCCAGAGCTGTCGGTTCCGTCGGATGCCACGAGGTCGGTTCCAGTAGCCCCTTCTGGCATCTTGGCTCCGATCTCCACTCCGACCCCATTGGCGCCATCCACAGGGTCCAGGATTTACAGTTCACAGGTCGGAACCAAGAGGGAGGTCTCGGGTCGATCTTCTTCAGCTCCGAGCCTTCCTCTTGGCGCTTCGGATTGGGTGAGCTAGACCCGACTTCTGCTTTGGACTTCATCTCCTCTGCTCTGAGGGCTACTACCGTATCTTCCACGGTTAGTCGACCTTCGGAGCCGGGGGAGGATCAGCTTTCGAGGTCATGAGGAGTGTGCTGGCCAGTTCGTCAGCTGCATCTTACGGCACCGACATTCTTCCCCCTCCAGCACCGATATCAGTCTCAGATCACCGTCTGTCTAGGGACAGCGGAGACCTAAGGCCTCAGGATACCTCCATGAGTGGTCCCCAGCTTTCTGAGGCCTCCCCAGATTTTTTACCACAGGAGCCCCCAGAAAGAGAGTGTAAAAGAGGAAGCACATTGACTCCCAAAATGAGTCTCTCACATCTGACACCGACCTCGAGGAGTCAGAGTGGTCCCGCAAGTCGTCTTTTGACGATATCCCTTTTTCAGATATCTTGGAAATATTTAGACGGAGAGGCTACTGGCCATCCAAAGCCCCTTCTGAGGAGGAGTCGGTGTTCATGGAGGCCTTTGTGTTCCAACCCTCCGCCTGTTCGGTTTCTCCCCTGTTCAACGAGCTCCTGGACCTTGTTTGTTGAAAGGTGTGGGAAACTCCAGACACTGTGGAACGGTCCCTAGGAGACCCAACAAGTTTTTATCCGCCCCCCCTGGTAGAGAATTTCTTACAAAAGGCATTCCAGTAGATGCCATCCAAGAAGGAACTTCCAGAGACTTCATCTACCGTCCATCTCCCTAACAAGGAGTCCAGGGCTATGGACAAGTATGGGAAGCGTGTGTTCTCTTCAGTGGCCTTTACAGTGCGGTCACTGAACTATTTGTCACATTTTACATGGCTCCAGAGAGATCTCCTAAAAGAGCTGGGAGATTCTCTACAGGGTAATGTTTCTGATGCTATGGTTCAGAAGGTCAATGCTCAGATGTCTACTCTAAATTCTGTTACCAACTCCTCGATGAGGCTAATCTCTTACGCAGCCGATGGAGCGAGCAGGGCTGCGGGTTCCGGAGTCTCTCTTAGGAGACACTCCTGGATGCGTCTGTGCAACTTCACTGGGGCTTTCACATCTACCTTCACCAACGCCCTCTTTGACGGTTCATCCTTATTTGGAACCAAGGTGAAGGACACACTCACTAGGTGCAAGCAGGAAGGAAAAACCCTGTCTGCCGTGGGAGTCCATTTTTCCATGCCTTCTAGACCTTATCCCAAGGGCCAAAAGGGTGGAAAAATGTGGTAAAGAAAGTCACAGAGGTTTTTTTCACGACGCACAGAGTGATTTCCCCCTCCAGAGGCAGAGGTGGGGGTGGAAATGCAGGTAGAGGCCGCCCTAGAGGCAGAGGATGTCCGCGTAACCAGGGGGACCGTGATTCCTTTCGTGGTTCTCCCTACCAGCGCTCCTGAGGGAAGGCCCAACTGTATGTCTCTGGAGTCAATCGGGGGTCACATTTCTCTATACCCAGAAGCCTGGCGAGACATCACCCAAGATGAGTGGCTATTAGAGATAATTTCCAGAGGTTATCATATTCCCCTTCTTTCTTATCCCCCTCCAAACAAAAGAATCCCAGACCTTCCACCCAGTCAAAGGGATTCTGCAACTTTAGAAGTACAAAAGTTGCTGTCACAGGGAGCCATCCAGCCTGTTCCCTCAGACCAAGTAGGATTAGGGACTTACTCCAGATTCTTTTTGGTGCCGAAAAGAACAGGGGACCTGAGACCCATTTTGGATCTCAGCCATTTGAACCTTCATGTGGAGAAGTCCAAGTTCCACATGGTCATGTTACAGACAGTTCTCCCGTTATTAGGGAAAGATGTGTGGATGTGCTCCATCGACCTCAAGGATGCTTACTACCATATCAAAATGGACAGGGCATCCAGAAGTCACCTACGCTTCCGGCTGGGAGCCAATCATTTTCAGTTTTGCGCCCTGCCTTTTGGTCTCACCACAGCCTCCAGTGTGTTCACCAAATGCATGGCAGTGGTAATGGCTCTCTTGAGACTTCAGGGATTCCAAGTGTTTCCGTACCTGGACAACTGGCTCCTGTCTGCCACCACCAGGCATCTACTGCTGCAGACCAGGGACGCCACTATTGCACTGTGCCAAAGTCTGGGAATTACTTTGAATTGGGAAAAGTCTGCCTTGTTGCCCTCGCAGTGTTACCTTTATCGGCAATGAATTAGACACGGTGCTCATGAGGGTTTTCCTACCAGAAGAGAGAATTCAGGTTTTACAGCAGCAGGTCTACGCTTTGCTACCACTGAAGAAGGTCAAGGCAAAAGTGGTCCTCAAGGTGTTACGGACCATGGCTGCCACGATTATGCTCGTTCCTCTTGCAAGACTACACATGAGGCTTCTTCAGTGGCTACTTTTTGCCCACTGGTTTCTACAGCATCTCCCATCTTATTTTAATTACAGACGGGTACAAGGAGGATCTGCGCTGGTGGCTTCAGACCAGCAACCTCAACACGGGCATGTCTTTCGTTCTTCCTTCTCCGATTGCCACTGTGACCACGGATGCCTCCCAGATCAGGTGGGGGGCATGATCTCAGCAGGACAGTCCAAGGCACGTGGCAAGAACACAAGATGCATATCAGTGTCTTATATATGAGAGCGGTGCAAGAACTTCAAGGCTTTCTTCCTCTTGGGACAGTTGCAATCCATTCAGATACCATGTCAGTGTTATGGTATCTGAACAAACAGGGAGGAACCAGGTCTTATCCCCTTTGCAAAGAGGCACTTCGAGTGTGGCAGTGAGCAATATCTTCCCGGCCCTTTCTGGTGGCAACGCACATACCGGGGAAGTCCACAGTGATTGCTGACAGGCTGAGCAAAGCTATTCTGATGCCTCACAAGTGGTCCCTTTAGCGAACAAGTGGCGGAACGGATTTTCCACAGATGGGGTCAGCCTTGCTGCGATCTATTTGCCAGCCCCCTCAATGCCAAATGTAGCAGCTACTTCACCCTTATTCCCCCGAAGGGGGAGGCACCCAGGGACGCTCTAATTCACAATTGGCCCTCCGGTCTTCTGTATGCCTTCCCACCAATTCCCCTGATAAAGAAGGTTATTCAAAAAGCACAATCCTTGGGAAGCAAAATGATACTGATTGCACCACACTGGCCTCGTCAGATCAGGTTTCCTTTTCTCCACCCTTATCTAATGGACGATATGTGGATTCTGGACCCAGAGCCAGATCTGTTGACTCATATGTCAGGGCAGTTCCACCCCTCCATTCAGACCCTCAGGTTGACAGCATGGCTGCTCCAATTCCGTTCCTAGTCAGGCTTCATGATTTTTCACCGGAGGTGGTTCATATTCTGTCTTCCTCCCACAAGCCTTCTACTAGAAAGATGTATTCCAGTAAGTGGAAGAGATTCTCCATTTGGTTCATGAAATGCAGATTCATCCCTGTACAGCTCCCATTTCATCAGTTTTAGAATTTCTTTCTCAACTGTTTAGCGAGGGATCAGCTGCAGCAACTGTCAAAGTGCAGTTGGCAGCCATTTCTACTTTTCTTGTTGCTAATGAACTCAATCTAATGGAGCACAGACTTTGTTGGGCTTTTCTGAAAGGGACTATGCGACTTCGACCTCCAATCTTTGATCCTGTAATGCCATGGTACCTTAATTTTGTGTTACAGCGGCTTACCTCGCCTCCTTTTGAGCCCGCGGCAACCTGTGACATTAAATTTTTGTCTTGGAAGACAATCTTTTTGATAGCCATCACTTTGGCTAGGCGGGTCTCTGAACTCCAAGCTTTATCGGTTCGGCCCCCTTACTTGATATTTCACAAGGTTACGGTTTTGCTAAGACCTAATCCTTCCTTTATGCCTAAGGTTGCTTCGGTGGTCAACCTCAACCAGTCCATTGAGCTGCCTGTATTTTTCCCTGAATTCTTTAACAAGGCAGAATTTAAGTTTCATCAGCTAGATGTCCACAGACAATTGCGTTTCTGTTTACATAGAACAAAAGATATTAGGAAATCTGATCAACTCTTTGTCTCATTTTCAGACAATAGACTTGGGACTTCAGTTTCTAAAGTAACTCTGTCCAGATGGATTTCTAGTTGTATTTCCTTCATCTATACTTCAAATGGCAAGGAATTACCCTTTAAGGTGAAGGCTCATTCTACACGTTCGGTGTCTACCGCTACTGCCTTTCAGACTTGGATGTCTATGGATGATATTTGTGCTGCAGCCACTTGGGCATCTCCTCACACCTTTATTAGTCACTACAAATTGGATCTGATATCAAGAGGCAGATCCTTCTTTGGTTCCACAGTGCTCAGGAGTATTTTCCAGTGAGCCACCCAAGGTTTAGGTGCTAGGGACGCTGTCCCATGGGTAAGAATGTAAGCGAGATTGGACTACATAACATCAAGAAGTTATGTACTCACCATAACATTTGATGTATGTAGTCCGTCTCGCCTCATATTCTTACTAACACACCCACCTACCCCCTCCTGGAGGACCTAGAGGTTGAGTCTCTGTTTTTAGCACTCCTTCTTGATGTGTTGAGTTGGTTCTTCCTCTCAGTGTATTGGTGTGTGTGTATGTGAGCTTGTAGAAAACAAGATCTGGGAATAGGCGTGTTGCAGCATGGGATACCTCTTAGCCACGAGCCAATTGAAGACTTCGAGCTAGAGTATGGCCGAGTTGGAGCCGAGGTTCGGCTCCGAACCCACGGGTAAGAATGTGAGGTGAGATGGACTACATACATCGAACATTATGGTGAGTACATAACTACTTGTTAGCCCTGATGAACGAGGAGACTTAGCAAGTTTCAACTGATGGTCAGTTGCAGGGAGGAAAACAAAATATAACACTAAACTATAAAAACAGAATTTTACAAATCTGCCTAATTCAAACATAAAAAGTATTAAAATCCCCAAAATGTATAATATAAAACTATAAAATATGCTGTAAACTGTTGAAACTGATGTATTTCCAAAAACTAATAGAAGCGAAATATGTGTGAAGCATCATTCTGCTATTTTGCATCTTTGATTAGCCATGTTCTGCTTAAAAATTAAAACTGTTCATCTGATTCCATCTTCTTATTTTCTTTATCTTTTGCTGCTGTATTAAAATGTAAGGGGACAACCATCCACACAAACCTTCCATGAACTATAAACATAGTGAAGCCCAGTAGTTAATCTCTAGGTAGATTATTTGGGGTGACATGCCCCCTCACATACTATTAACAGAGCAGCACACCAGTAAAACGTGTTTAAGTGCTGCTCTCACATGTAAGAGGGGCTACCCCCTCCCCTGTAATTCCACACTTGTTGCAGAAATGGTGAAAAATGGTGGTTGCTCTTGTGAGGTAGCAGTGCCCTTCTCTTTACTGTTGAGAGTAGTGGTACATTCACAATGGTTTATTACACATCTTTATTGCTGTGGTTTCTACTCTAGCTGTTACAGTATGTAAGGGGAGGGAGAGTCTGATTCCCCTTAACCTGTCCTAGTGAATAAACTAATTTCTGAATAGAGAATTTACACTGATAAAACTTGTACGGTGTTGATGGGACAACAGTTTCCATCACTTGGAGTTAATAGCAGTTAATTTTCTTTGTCTGTTACTTGGTTCACATCTCATCTGTGTTTTCACTGTTCATGTATTATTACTGCATGTATTTATAAGTATATTGTTTATTCTTGTACATTATTTAACTTACTCGGTAGTGCTGATAATATGCAAAGCTGACACCTGTGCATTATCAATGTTTTCAGTCATCGATGCTTGTACTGTCTGTCACTGTGTCCTGGTACGACCTGCGCACACAAACCTTGGGAGTTACTGTGCTCTACGTTTGCCAAACAGGGTCTTGCCAGTTCTTATAACTAACTGCATTAATAGTGCTTTATGTTTGTTCCAGTAGCACTCAACAAATAATTTAGAAATGGCAAAAAAATTGGACTGGAATGCTTTTGACCACATTATTTAGAAATGGATAGTTTGCTCTTTAATAATATCACAGACAAGCATTGCTTTGTTATTTCTGAAAGTTGCAGGAGTGCAGTTTCATAGTAAAACTGAACTGTGCAGTTGCAAGCACTGCATGAAAGAAAACCTCATCCATATTAGGTAGCCCGAGTAAAAGGCACTCGGCAAACTCTGCCTGTATTTTCTTTTTGCACAAATTAGCCTGACACTGGAAAGTAATAATTTTCTAGTTGCTGAGTGGTTAACAACAGAGAAGTTAAAATATTGTTTAGGTTTGCCTTTCCTGCCTTCACCAGCACCCCGTGTTTAGCTGTGAGCTACTGGTGTGAAATGTTTACAGCTGGAGATTCCTAGCCTGGGTTTCTATTTGTTTTTTTTTTTTTTTTTCACAGTTACACGTATTCTCATCAGTGTGAATAAATGTGTCTAGTTAACATTTGTTTAAGCTGTGTATTAAATCTAACTAAATGTACCAATATCTGTATTTTTATGTAAGGCATGTCAAACACAAAAAAAAATGTTCTTTAAGGTGTGATCTAGCCAATAGTTTTTCAGCATTTGCTAAGGCCAAATTAAGACCACTGCAACAGTTACAGTTAACTTTAACTGTACATATACAGATAGTATTCTAATGTAAAAATAAGGCAGAGGTGACATTTACATAATTATCAAAAGGAATGAGTACATAGCAGGTAATCACACCAGCCACAGGCTGACACTGCATGTAAAGTTGAATTTGGTAGAGGCCACATAGATACATGGTAATGCTGTAAAGAAACAGATAGCAGGTAATCACACTAGCCACAGGCCAACACTGCATGTAAAGTTGAATTTGGTAGAGGCCACATAGATACATGGTAATGCTGTAAAGAAACAGGTAGTAGGTAATCACACTAGCCACAGGCTGATAGTGCATGTAAAGATGAATTTGGCAGAGGCCACATAGATACATGGTAAAGCTGTAAAGAAACAGTTGCACTGAAAGGTCATAAAGCAGGAGAGATGGAAAGGGGGTGGTTTCCACAGTAACCCACGTTCAGTCCTACAGAATTAGCCACATAGGGTACTTTTTCTTGTTAGTGATAAAGGAGCTTTTCTTGTCCGGATAAAATGACAATGTTGTGAGAAATTTAAAAGTAAGAAGGGAATAGAGAAGTATTTATTTATTTATTTAACATTTGTTTACTGGGAAAGTCCGACTTGGAACAAAGCCAGTTTTTAGCTGAGGCCGGGGAGAAACTGTCCAGGCATATGTCTTTGTAATGTGGGAGGAAAATGGAGTACTACACTTAATAGTGTTGAAAAGTGGGGTTATTGGTCTTCTTGACAATGTGAGTGCAAGTCTAGAGAGACATTTTTAAGTACTACCTGTTTATTAATTCTCTGTAGAGAGTACAGAAAGAATAAGACATAAGAATTGTCACAGGTAACCATTTTTGTAGATGTTCTTCGTGTTTCACTGTTGCAGTCATTACATTTGGGTTATCTGCTTGCAGGTAGCCCACAGTCGGCCTGATTAACAAAGTCTTGGGTCCTGCGTCGGTTGCTGTCCCTTCTTCCATGATGTCAGGTAGTCCAGGGGTATAAAACATGCAGCCAATGCCATTACATCATTCTTTCTTGCCATGCGGTGCCTGAAGCAGAAGCAGTTCGCAAGTGCTGGTCAGCTGACTCCTGAAATTTTCGTTTTCTTGTTTCAGAACCGAAGAATTCAACTAAAGCTAAGTACCCCATTGGGGAAACTTTTTCTTGCTCCTTACCAATGTTAGTAAAAGTTAATAATTGCATTACTTGTGGAAAGCAAATACCTCATAAAGATTTTCATCTGTATTGTATTCCTTGCCTAGGCCCTGACGACGACGTACCTTGCTGTCGATTTTGTGCTTTATTTAATCAGCGCACTATCCGTTGTGGGTATATTTTCGCCTCTAAATATTTCAGTTCTCGGTTTAATTATCCAGAAATGTCATTGGTTAGCTGTCTGACTACCGGGATTCTGAAAAAAACGCAAAGATAAAGACAGAGACAGGCTGCCGAGGTCCAAAACTGCCAGCGACGCTTCTCCTAAGCCATTCGCCAGTTCGCCGGTACTCAGTGAGGCGCTTTCGCAGCCCCTGATACCCGCTCCTTCTGATTCGCAGCCTCTACTGAGATCCATTCGGAGTCCAGTATGCCACGAGATGCTTCAACTATGGAACCCGTGGATGTCTCTGCCTTGGATGGGTCCGGAGCCGCTGTGCAGGCACAGGCTTCTGAGGGTGTATTCAGGCCTACGGACTTGCATATTAAATCGACGCCTCCTTCATTACTTAGGCCTAAATCTCGATCCATGTCTAAAAAACCGACACCCAGGCCACATGCTCAGGCCTCAATGCCTAAAAAACAAATGATAAGAATGGCTGAAGATCTAATAACTCTAATCAGGGGTAGCCAACCCTCCCCTCCTTCTAAGAGGCCTAGGACTGAAGTTGATTATGAATCTTCTGACCAGGATTCTGTTTTTTCTGACTCTTCTGATTACCAGGATTTACCCTTATGTACTTATGAGGATTCTGATGCAGAGGACTCTATTCCCTCTGCTTCTCCTCCAGAGGATTTCTCTTTTGGGGAAACCTTACATACTCTAAGGGAGCATTTTCACTGGGAAAGCCAGGATTTTTCTGATTCAAAAAAAGAGGCTTAGGGATTTCTTACTCCTGCCTCAGCATAGGCCTTTAGCTATTTCTCCTGTACTAGACATTATTGATGATGCTTTCTCGGAATCTGGTTTGGCCCCAGATTTCATGCCTCCTGCTCCCAGAAAACATGACACTACAGGGTCCCTGAGTCCCACAAGTTCCTTTTCAAAAATCCTATTGCAGATCCAGAGACTATTTCACAGGGGCCCAAGGGCATTAACGCTTCTACTGCCAAAAATCCTACCCCTTCTGACAGAGACTCCAGGGCGCTGGATAGATGGGGTAAGAAGGTTTACACTTCTGCAACCTTGGCCATTAGGGCTTTAAACTGCCAGTTTTATATGTTAAAATATCAGCAACATGTTATTGGACTGCTTAAACAGAAAATGATGTTGATTCCTGACTCTGTGGAAGATAAAGAATTACAGGATTTAATGCATTCTGCCGAACAAGTTGGAAAGCATACTTTGCAATGTGGTTTTCATTCATTAGAGGCCTCTTGCAGGACTGCTGTTACTGGGTCTGTGCTCAGAAGGCATGCTTGGCTTAAGGAGCAATCTTTGCCTGATCATTTTAAAGCTAAATTGTTGGATACTCCTTTAAATCAGGACCACCTGTTTGGCAACAAGGCTGAGGAAGTTCTTAAAAAGATGGAAGATAAAGCTAAGTCTATGCAAACTGTTAAAGATTTTTTGCAAGTTCAGCCTCTTAGATTTAGTAGGCACTGGCCCTCTAAGAATTGGTCCTTTCCAGTCCCTTCCAGGTCTTCTCAAGCCAAACCCAGATACAGCAAAAACCCTAGGTTTCAGTCCCAGGTGACTCACAGAACTAAGCAGTGGGGGGCCTCCACTTCCAAGTCTGGGAATAATAAGACTCGTCCCTATGGTAAACTGTCTCAATGACTTCCTTTTAAAATTTCCAAGCACTTATCAACTGACTGCCCCTTTGGGGGGAAAGATTGCTCTTCATGCAAAGAATCGGGAACTCGTTACCCATAACAAATGGGTTTTAAATATAGTGTCCCAGGGATACAGATTTCACTTCCACATGTTGCCAACACCAAGTGGGTGGCCGGACCTACCCCCAAATCAGTAGGAAGAGGCCTAAAAACAAGTACTTTCTCTCTTAAGCATGGGGGCTGTTCAACTGGTACCAAAAGAGGAAAAGGGACAAGTTTTCTACTCGAGACTTTTCCTGGTACCCAGAAAAGACAATTCATGGCGTCCTGTCCTGGACCTGTCTACTCTAAACACCTTTTTGGAGATTCCAAAATTCAAGATGTTGACTCTTCACCAATTACTTCCTATGCTAGGCAAAGATGCCTGGTTGGCAACACTAGATTTAAAAGAAGCATACCTGCACATCCCAATCAGGGAATCTTGCAGAAGATACCTACGCTTCAAAGCAGGCTACACGCACTATCAGTTCTCTACACTACCCTTTGGCTTATCTACTGCGCCCAGTATATTCACGAAGTGCCTAGCTCCAGTTATTGCATTTTGCAGACAAAGAAATATTCAAATATACCCATACCTGGATGATTGTCTAATTCAGGCAGAAAGCTAGGACATACTTTTGAATCATCTGGCCTTTGTAAAAAGGGTTCTAACTTGTCTGGGGTACACCATAAACGAAAATAAATCACACCTGGTACCCTGTCAACAAATTATATTCCTGGGAGCAAGCTTGAATACAACTTCCCAGATGGCTTACCTCACGCCAGAAAAACATATTCATTTGACAACCTACTTCAAACAAGTGGCCACAAAAACCCTGCTATCTGCAAGACAAATACTGCAAGCCTTGGGGTTCATGGCCTCCTGCATTCTTCTAATTCCATATGCAAGACTGCAAATGAGGAAACTACAGTGGTATCTAAAAAGCCTATGGTGTCAACATTCTCAAGACCTAGAAACAATGATTCCTATCATATCTTGCCAATGCCTAGAGTTCCTTTGGTAGGCAGAGGCCTGCCACCAAAACAAGGGACTACCTTTCACACCACCCCCTGCCGCCCAAACCCTAACAACAGATGCATCAGACTATGCATGTGGGGCTCACCTGGCAGGGAAGTGCATTCAGGGCAAATGGAACCCAAGTCAAATGCACCTGCATATCAATCAAAAAGAAATGTTAGCTGTACAGAGTGCTCTGACAGCCTTCAAGGACCACATTTTTCCAGGACAACTAATGGTAAAGACGGACAACACCACTGTTATGTGGTACATAAACAAGCAGGGGGGTACACATTCTTACCCCCTCTGCAGACTAGCCATGGCATTGTGGAACACAGCCTTGAGCTACCAAGTGCACCTACAAGCTCAATTCCTGCCAGGAAAGTTAAATACACTGGCAGACGGACAAAGAAGAAACCTCATGGACCCACACAAGTGGAAACTGGAAGCAAGGATTTTCAACATGTTGACAAGCAAATGGGGGTGCTCAGATATAGACCTGTTTGCCTCTCCCCAGAACTACCAATTGGACAAATTTTGCACAAGGACTCCCCACAAACAAGCCTGGAAAGTGGATGCTCTGTCCTTCATCTGGAAAAACCTATCAGTCTGTGCATTTCCCCCCTCTGCCTCTGCTCTCCAAAGTACTACTAAAAATCGAACAGGACAAACCAAGGATGATTTTGATTGCTGCAGACTGGCCGCGCCAACACTGGTACCCCCTCCTGCGCAGTGTGTCATGGTTATCTCCATGTCACCTGCCTCAGACTCCTTCCCTGCTGTCTCAGCAGGAGAACCAGATTCTGCACCTTCGGCATCCAACAATGAACCTTGCAGCCTGGCTAATTACTTAATCTCTCCTTTACCATCCCTCAGCAAACCTGTAATGGATATCATTTTAGAGGCAAGGAGGTCTAGCACTAGAAAATCTTATGCTGAAATTGGAAAAGATTCTGCTCCTGGAACCAATCTCAAGGGATGAGCACAGCAGCGCCCAATTTACCACAGATTTTACAATACTTAACTGAGATGCTTCACAAGGGCATGTCTTTTTCCTCCATTAAAATCCACGCCTCAGCCATTTCAGCTCATTATAACACAGAACCTCCCCTCTTCTCTCATCCACTGCTCAAGCAGTTCCTCAGAGGGGCCAAAAATTTGAGACCACCCAGGAGAGCTCCAACCCCAGCCTGGGACCTTAACTTTGACTTGGAGAAACTCACTCTACCTTCTTTCGAGCCAGCTGCTACTGCAGATTTAAAATTTATTTCTTGGGAAACAGCTTTCCTTTTAGCAATCACTTCAGCTAGAAGGATATCTGAATTATAGGCCCTTATGGCAGTGGAGCCTTTCATCATCTTTCATGTGGACAGGGTGTCCCTCAGAACCAGTCCATCCTTCATGCCCAAGGTGGTATCCAGTGTGGCTCTTAATCAGTCCATTCATTTGCCAACCTTCTTTCCCAATCCACAGAATAAAGGGGAATGGATACTGCATTCCGTAGATGTGCACAGACAACTTAGATTCTACTTGGACAGGACTAAACCTCAAAGGAAATCTGAACAACTGCTGGTGGCATTTGCTGCAGGGGCAGAGGGGAAGGCTATTTCAAAGCAAACCATTTCTAAATGGATAAGCCATTGCATTCATTTCTGCTATAAGCACCATGGAAAACCTATCCCCCAGGGGATCAGACCTCAGTTCACCAGGGCTGCAGTAGAACCATTTGTAAAGGGACCTCCTTCAGGATCATAGGTTCCGGCTTCTGGTCTGACGTCTTTGGGTCCTTTGGATCTCAAGAAGTCTAGGATCTGACACTCACCCGTCGGGTCCGATGAGGGGAGCTGGCCCAAGCAATTGTCGAGCCAACTCTACCCCTCTGTGCCTCGTCGGCAAGGTTGAACTTAGTTCCTATATCGGCTTCAGAGCCACCCGCTCAGCCTTGGAGTTTATCGTCAGCATCTTCGGAGTGGAGGGTCTCTTTGGTGTGGAGTGAGGGGCCTTTTGAGCTGGTGAAGAGAGTGCTGTCATCCCAGACAGCTCCACTCTCTGAGCCATTTTCTCTTCCCTCATAGGGACTGGTGTTGGCCTCTTCTTCGCCCACACCCCCCAAGTGTAGAGTTCCAGAGCCCCAGGAAGCCCTTGCCGCCGGCATTGTATCCTCCAAAACTTCTCCAGAGTATGCCTCTGAGGAAGTCCCTCAGAAGAGACTATACAAGAGGAAGCACATAGACTCCCCTGAGTCGGTTACATCCGACACTGATCTGGATAAGTCTGAATGGTCTCCATGGTCCCCCTCTGAGGATGTCTCTTTTACTGACATCCTTGAGATCCTGAAACAGAGGTGTGGCTGGAAGCCCGCTAACCCTTCAGAGAACGAATCGGTGTATCTGGAGACCTTCAGAGCTTGCCCTTCAACCTCCTGGGTGACTCTCCCCTACGATCAGCTTCTTAATGTTATTTATAGAAAGGCCTGGACTTTCCTTGATACAGTGGAACCTGTTCCGAGGAGGCCCAATAAATTTATCACTGCCCCTACAAAGAAGGAGTTCTGACTAAAGGCGTCTCTGTAGATGCGATGGTGGTGACTGCAGCCACTAAGGAGTTATCGGAGACCTCCTCATCTGTTCATCCTCCCAACCAAGAGTCATTGACTATGGACAGATATGGAAAGCGTACCTTTTCTTCAGTGGCCTTTACCCTGTGGTCGCTGAATTATCTGACCCATTTTATGAAATTTCAAAGGGATCTCAAAGAGCTAGGAAATACTCTTCAGGGTAGTGTAGCTTCGGGGACCGCAGGCAAGTTTCTTCGCAGCTCTCCACCCTCAATTCTGTTGTGAATTCCTCCAGGAGACTGATTTCATACGCAGCCGATGGAGCGAGCAGAGCAGCAGCTACAGGAATTTCCCTAAAGAGACATTTCTGGATGCATTAAAGCACAACAAAAGTCCCAGTATGACCAAATAAAGTTTAATACCAAAATACGTAAAACACTCTAGCGCCTCGCTTAACATAAGCCTTCAAGGAGTACTTTCATCATTAGCAAACCCGTCTATTTATACCCCACAGTTGCCAATCAAACAATTATACAATGAAGTAATTTAATAAGTATACATTTAAAACACTCCAAATACTTAGACACACATTATGTAACACTCTAATTAACACACTTCCAACAGCAATCTGTATTCAGACCCTGTGGAGTCATAATTTATTAGAAAAAGTAAAAAATGTTAATTGGAAAAGGGGAATGTACTGGGTAACGGTAGACATAAAGAGGTTATACACTAATATTAAACACATTTATGGTATGGAAGCCCTGAGTTTATATTTAGGTGATAATCCATTAGCACATTATATAATGGAACTTTTAAAATTTAGTTTAGAAAATAATTTTTTTTGTTTTGAGGATAAAATGTACCACCAGTTACAGGGCACAGCAATGGGCTCTTCATTTGCACCAATGTATGTTAATTTATTCATGGGCATGTTTGAGACAGAATATATTTATATAAATATGTTTTACAGGCAATATGTTAAGTTATACTATAGATTCATAGATGACTTGGTCTTCTTATGTGAATGTGGAATAGAACTTGCTCAACAGTTTATAACAGAGTTGCAGTCTAATAGATTTTGTATACAGTCTGATGGTTTACAATATGGCAACAAAATTCCATTTTTGAATATAATGTTAGAAGGGGTACCTGGAAAGGAATAAATACTAGTTTATACAGAAAGTTTGAAGTGGTTAATCAGTTTATGTGGGGCAATAGTTCTTATCCCAGACATGCTTTGGAAGCATTACCATATGGTGAATCTTTGAGAATCTCTGGAATATGTAACAACAGTTATGATTTTGAAAGAGAGAGTTGTTACGTACGGTGGATATGTTTAAGAAAAGAAACTATGATGTACAGGTGATAGAGAAAACTGTTAGAAGAATAAGAAGTGAAAGATATGGAGGTACCAATAATATAGTAGATGGAGACTTTATATATAGAGCGAAGAATAACACTATGAAAATATTTTTTGTAGTAATGACTTACAGTAGTTTAAGTGATAGTATAAAACAAACTATTGGGTATTTTTGGAAAATTTTGAATAAGTTTCAGGCGTTATTAGGGTTAGCACAACAGAACCCTGATGTCCTTCAAGGATGCAACTGCAGTCCTGACATATGGGTTGTCCTGCCTCAGGCAGCCCTTCAGTCGGCCGGATTCCAAAGTCTGGGTCCGGCGTCGGCTGATGTCGCCCTTTCCCCGACGTCAGAGTGCCTGGAGTATAAAAGCGTCAGCCGACGCCATCTTCTCCAGTCTTTCTTGCCACGCGGCGCCCGAAGCAGAAGCAGTTCGCAAGTGCCGGTCGACCAGCTCCTGTGTTTTCAGCTACTGAAGTCTTCAAAAAAGCTAAGTACCCCGTTAGGGACCTTTTCTTGCCTCAGCCGATGTCAGATAAAACTGTAAAAGTTAATAATTGTTTAACTTGTGGGAAACAAATACCTCATAAGGATTTCCACTCTCACTGCTTACCCTGCCTAGTCCCAGAACACAACGTCTCGGCCTGTACAGCTTGTGCTTCTTTCAATAAACGCACTCTTAGGCATCGGACAGAGTTTGCACAGGATTATTTTGGGGAAGATTTCTGTTATATCATGCCGTCAGAGCTTCCGACAGCACATTTACCTAAAAAATGGAAGGATAAGGACCGACTCCCACGGTCTCGGCCGACACCACGCTTAGGCCTACCGCGAGTGTCTCGGTCTCTTCTGAGCCGGTTTCACAACCGCTACAGACCGACAACACCTCCCCACCGGTTACTTCGGTACCGGAGGCCAGCTCGGTGCTGGTTTCTGTTCTCCCCTCTGAGACCGTAGCCCAGGATATTTCTGACACCATTTCAGTGGATATGACTACTCCAGCACGCGGGGCTGCCAGGCCTCCAGTGTCTATGTCCATTAAGGCCTACACAAGTGCTAAGGCTGCCAAACAGGCTAAGTCTCTCCCTCCAAGATCTGTTTCTCTGGGATCCACTTCTGGTTCTCAAATTTTAAGTTTAACTGAGGACCTTATTTCTTTAATTAGGGGTTCTCAGCCACATCCAGATAGAGGCTCTCAGCCGCCTTCTGTCAAGAGGCCTAGGGTTGAGCAGGTAGATCCCCAGTCCTCCGATGAGGCCTCAGGTGATTCTGCACATTCAGACTACCAGGAGGAGGCCTTCCCGGCCTACGAGGATTCTGATGCGGAGGAATCCATTCCCTCTGCTTCTCCTTCTGAGGAGTTTTCCTTTGGGGAAACGCTTCATTCCATGAGGGAACACTTCAAATGGCAAGGCCAAGAATACTCAGATTCTAGGAAAAGGTTAAGGGAATTTTTAAAGCTACCTCAGCATAGACCCTTAGCTATTCCTCCAGTTTTAAATGTTTTAGATGATGTGTACTTAGAATCTAGTGTTTCCCTGACTCCTCCCCTGCTCCTGTCAAGCCAGACAGGTACTACAGGGTCCCAGACACACATCAATTTCTGTACAAGGGCCATACTGCTGACCCTGAAACTATTTCTCAGGGGCCTAAAGGGGTTTCCTCCACTACTGCTAAGAATCCACTTCCTTCGGAAAGAGATTCTAGGGCTTTAGAAAGGTGGGGCAAGAAAGTATATACATCTTCCACCCTTTCTATGCGAGCATTAAATTGTCAATTTCATATGATTCAGTATCAGGAATACATGTTGGATGATTTGCAATAGAAATTGGCTTCCCCTGAACCATTAGATAGAAAGGGGTTACAGGAATTGGTTCATAATACGCAGCAGGTTAGCAACCATTTCCTTCAGTGTGGATATGATGCATTGGAAGCTTCATGTAGAGCAGCAATGACAGGTGCGGTCATACGTAGACATGCTTGGTTAAAGGAGCAAACATTGCCAGACCATGTGAAAATTAAGCTTTTGGACGCACCACTAAAGAAACATAAGCTATTTGGTGCTACTGCACAAGAGGTTTAAAGAAAATAGAGGAAAAGGCAAAATCAGTGCAAACAGTCAAAGATTTCCTCCAGGTACAGCCTCCAAGATTCAGCAGGAATTGCCCTTCTAAGCATTGGTCCTTTCCAGACACAGACAAATTTCAAAGAGGCAAAAACAGACGTGGCAGAGGTAGAGGGCAAACTTGAGGCTCCTACAGAGGACGTCAATGGCAGCCTCCGAACCAGAGAGGTGGGGCAGGACCTTCCACTGCTCCGCAGGGACAATCTCAATGACTTGACTTTGACTCCGCCATCCAGGGCTCAATTAGAAGCACCTCTGGGTGGAAAATTATCTTTATTCTCACAAAATTGGCACAATATTACAAAGGACAAATAGATACTGGACATAATAGACAAAGGATACAGATTCCATTTTCATACACTGCCAACAAGACATGGCAGGCCAAACCTGCCACCAAATCAAAGGGCAGAGGCACTCAAACAAATAACAAACCTACTTCAAATAAGAGCGATAGAAAAGGTTCCTTCTGCAGAACAAGGACAAGGATTTTATTCAAGACTGTTCCTTGTTCCAAGAAAAGAAAACCAATGGAGACCCATTCTGGACTTGTCCGCACTGAATACTTACCTTATTGTGCCAAAATTCAAAATGCTGACTTTACAGCAACTCCTTCCCATGCTGGGCAAGGGGTCTTGGCTGGTAACTCTGGACCTCAAGGAGGCATACCTGCATGTCCCAATCAGACAAAATTGCAGAAGATACCTCAGATTTCTTGCAGGCTCAGAGCATTATCAATTCTCAGCATTGCCCTTTGGCTTATCTACTGCCCAGAGTGTTCACGAAATGCCTGGCATCAGTAATTGCACATTGCAGACTTCAGGGATACAAATATACCCTTACCTGGACGACTGCCTTATACAAGCGGACAGCCAACAAGCCTTGTTAAAAAACTTGGACTATGTCATTCACCTACTGCAGGCATTGGGATACACAGTCAATATTCAGAAATCAAGTCTCATACCATCCCAACAAATACCTTTCCTGGGTGCCACACTGGACACAAACACCCAGATGGCGTTTCTGACAAAAGAAAAACAAAAACAATTACCAGAATACTTCAGAAAATTGGCAACACACACCCAGATGACTGCAAGGAAAATCCTGCAGGCCCTGGGTTTCATGGCATCTTGCATTCTTCTGATTCCACACGCAAGGCTGCATATGAGGAAACTACAATGGTACCTAAAAAAGTTATGGTCTCAACACAGCCACAGCCTGGAAGCATTGATCCCACTCATTCCATGCCTTCAAAAGGAATTTCTGTGGTGGGCTCAAGCAAGTCAGATAAACAAAGGTCTGCCTTTCAGCAAGCCGCATACAAGTCAAACCATAACAACAGACGCCTCAGACCATGGATGGGGGGCGCACATGGAGGGCAGATGCATTCAAGGACAATGGACACAAAAAGAAAAGCACCTGCACATCAACCAAAAGAAATGCTGGCAGTGATGCATGCAATCAAGGCCTTCGAAAAGTTCATGCATCAGGGCCATCTACTAATAAAGACAGACAATACCACAGTTATGTGGTACATAAACAAGCAAGGAGGTACCCATTCCTACCCTCTTTGCAGACTGGCAATGAATCTCTGGGATATTTCCCTACAATTGAAAATAGAGCTACAATCCCAGTTTGTACCAGGGAAGGACAATGTTCTGGCGGACAGCCTAAGCAGAAACATCATGGATCCACACGAATGGATGTTGCATCCAGACATTTTCTTACAAATAACTCAAGCATGGGGAAGGCCGGGCATAGATCTTTTTGCCTCCCACCTCAATCACCATATGAAAAAGTTTTGCACAAGGACATACCATCCTCAAGCATGGAAGGCGGACGCTCTCTCCTTCAGTTGGAACTCTCTAACACTATATGCCTTCCCACCTCTTCCTTTGATGACCAAGGTGTTACTAAAGATCAAGACAGAGCAATTGAAAGTCATACTGATAGCTCCAGACTGGCCAAGACAACACTGGTACCCACTGCTACGGAGCTTGGCACACACCAATCCGTGGCTCCTTCCTCAATGGCCACTTCTTCTGACACAGCACAATTACAGGACACTACACCCCAGCTTGAAAACATTGAAGCTGACAGCTTGGAAGATTCCATGACTATTCCTCAGGATACAATTTCCAAAAGGGTAAAAGATATCATCCTGGAGGCGCGCAGACCTTCCACTAGAAAAACATACTCAGCAAAATGGAAGAGATTTCTTATCTGGAACAGCAAAAAGGGTCAAGACCCATCAGTGATAAGCATTCCACAGATCCTAGAATATTTGGCTGAAATGCTCCACAATGGCCTTTCATATTCTTCCATAAAAATACATGCTTCAGCAATATCTGCCAAATATAACACTGATTCGCCTGTATTTTCTCACCCATTGCTAAGACAGTTTCTAAGAGGTATAAAGAACATCAACCCTCCAAGGAAACCACCAGTGCCTGCATGGGACCTCAACTTCATGCTGGAAAAATTAACTCTTCCTCCCTTTGAACCAGCAGCATCTTCAGAGTTGCAATTTCTGTCTTGGAAGACAGCTTTCCTTCTGGCAGTATCCTCAGTAAGAAGAGTCTCTGATCTACAGGCCCTTATGACAATACAATCATTTCTCATTTTTCATCAGGACAGAGTTTCTTTGAGAACCAGTCCATCATTCATGCCAAAGGTGGTATCCAGGGTGTCCCTGAATCAAGCTATTCACCTGCCTACCTTCTTTCCCAATCCTCAAAATAAAGGAGAGAGACTTCTGCACACCTTGGACATACACAGACAGTTGCGCTACTACTTGGACAGAACAAAGTCTTTCAGAAAATCTGACCAGCTTTTTATAGCTTGCGCTGCTGATTGCAGGGAAAAGCAATTTCCAAACAGACAATTTCTAAATGGATTGGAAATTGCATTTGATTCTGCTACTCTTTTCATGGAAAAACTGTGCCAGCTGACATCAGGCCACATTCCACCAGAGCTACAGCCCCCTCCACAGCCTTTTTAAGAGGAGTGGCAACAAAGGACATTTTAGAAGCTGCTACATGGAGCTCCGTGCATACATTTTCCAAATATTACAACCTGACTTTATATTCCAGATCCAGAGCAGGGTTTGCTTCTGCAGTCCTGCAGGGCATTTTAGCTACACCATCTTTGTCTTAGTGCCTACCACCCCCAGGTTGGCTATGGTATTCAACCCATATGTCAGGACTGCAGTTGCATCCTTGAAGGACATAGTACAGTTTTGTACCTACCATAAATGTAGATGTCCGATAGGTATGCAACTGCAGTCAGGTTTTCCCTCCCGCCTACCCTTCTGTGGTATTCTTTTGGGTTTCTACCCCTCATTTTAGCTACCTGGGGTAATCTTTTATGGTGTATTTGTTTTTATGTTGTTGTACTTGTCTGGAATTTTTTCTCTATTTTCAAAATTTAGCCTTCCTTAGAGGGCACCTGGCATCTGGGGCAAGAAACACTGAAGAAGATGGCGTCGGCTGACGCTTTTATACCCCAGGTGCTCTGACGTCGGGGAAAGGGCGACATCAGCCGACGCCGGACCCAGACTTTGGAATCCGGCCGACCGAAGGGCTGCCTGAGGCAGGACAACCCATATGTCAAGACTGCAGTTGCATACCTATCGGACATCTACATTTATGGTAGGTACAAAACTGTACTTTTTCTCTTATAAGAGAGGTAAAAATTTAAAGGATATGTTAGTTTATACTAAATTTCAAAAACCCAGTAATATGCTTGTGACGATTGGGGAGATATGGGCGAAGGCTGCCAGCCTAGTCAGAGAATTTGATATATAATTATATCAACTGTATAAATAAATGTAAAATACAGGATAGTGTATTTAAATGTAAGAAAACACTGTGAAATGTGGAACTGCAAAATATGTGACAACATTGCACTCTACTGGCCCAGTGAAGCATGTTGTATCCTTGCATGTTAGAATTCGGCCCGAGGGTGGCTGGATAAAGATTTCATGCCCATTGTTTTAAGGATAAAGTTTATGACTGGAATTTAGATGTGGAAGGTGCTTTATTGCTTTAGTTTCTGTTAGTATATACATATAACATTTATTCTATTGTTGCAAGTTTCTGTGCAGGTGTTAGATTGCTAAATAATGCAGTTTGTGGCCTGAGAATTCAGGCCAGGTGTTAAGATGATGCAATATGAATATTGGGAAAACCTAAGTGTCAAAAATGATGTAATTTTGGGAGGGCCTTAGAGACATGTTTGTTAGTAATGTTTAAATTCTATTTCTCACAAGAGACCGGGAAGCATTTTGATCTGGACATCTAACTTATCAGCACTCTGCTTATGCTGACATGTAAGTTTGTAGCACTGTGATATCTTGTAGGAATAGTTAAAGCTGGTAAAGATTAATTAGGTATTTTTCTTTGAAACCAGACCTGTCCTATTGTATTATTTTAAGTTTCTGCATGATCTGTGAACTCTTAGATATCTCTGTGGTGTAGTAGATTTGTCTTGTGGTTTGATTATTTATTATTAAATGTTTTTAAAATCTTCTACCTGTGGCCGCTTTGTGTAGAGATGAAGTATGCTTTAGAGTACATTATATATTTGTAGAGTTTACTGTCTAAGCCCTTCCAATAAGCCTTAGACTGTATAGTAGACTGTATAGTCACATTATCATTGGATAATAATATTGCACAGTAATAATTGGACACCCTTTTAAGGGCCTTTTAGTAGCTGATATTATTAACTGGGTGGTGTCAGTAATTACTACCGTATAGTCTGGGTAAAGGGGCACAGCTGGAGAATCTGTGTCAGCCTTTCCCAGGAGTGTCTGTGAAGTTGTATAAATACTTATCTCAAAGTGTGTGTGTGTTGTGTCAGCTACTTGGGCAGGGACACGAAGCGCTGGTTGGACAGAGAGGGTACTGGAGGTTTCAGCTTGCCCAGTTAGGCTGAGACCTGGACCCTATAGCTGTGCCAGTGGGGAGTCTTATTGGGGACCTGGTGAGCAAGGGAGCACCCAGCCCCAGACTGACTGTGATCTCTGTGTGCACTTAAGGGAAATTGTACTTTAATGTGTGTATTAATTATCCTTTCCTCCTCTAGGAGACGACCTCCCTGGTGTTAGTGCTGAGGATTGAGGCTCCTTGATTGCTGGGCCAGGGCACGGTCGTCAAAATGCTATTACAGCAAATTCAACCTAAGGGGGACAACACTATGTGGCAATTGTACAGGGTGTCAATATATTGTACAGACTTTTTCAAAAATTAATAATATCAGATTTGAAGTGGTGGGAGACTATTATTGCTTAACAGAACGGGTGGTGTATGCAATTAAATGTAGTTGTAATAAATATTACATAGGGCAAACAAAGAGAATGTTTAAAAAGAGATTATTAGAACATTTAAGGGACATTAGGTTAGGAAAAACAGAGAGTCCTTTAGCCCAACATTTTAAATTATACCACAATAGTAATTGAGTAGGTTTAACAGTGACTATTTTAGAACCGGTACAAGGAGAGGGAGACAGTGATTATATAAGAAATTTGTTGTTATATAAGGAAACACTTTTTATATGGTACTTTGATTCTACAGGGTCTGAATACAGACTGCTGTTGGAAGTGTGTTATTTAGAGTGTTACATAATGTGTGTCTAAGTATTTGGAGTGTTTTAAATGTATAATTATTAAATTATTTTATTGTATAATTGTTTGATTGGCAACTGTGGAGTATAAATAGGCGGGTTTGTTAATGATGAAAGTACTCCTTGAAGGCTTATGTCAAGCCGAGGCGCTTGAGTGTTTTACGTATTTTGGTATTAAACTTCATTTGGTCATACTGGAACTTTTGTTGTGCTTTAATGTTTCGATCATTGTTATTTGGAGATTCCTAGATGCGTCTTTGCAACTTTGCTGAACCCTTCAGGTCTTCCTTCATCAATGCCCCCTTTGATGGTTCTTCCCTTTTTGGACCAAAGGTGAAAGAAACTTTGACCAGGTGCGAACAGGACAGAAAAACCTTGTCTGCTGTTGGAGTCCATTTTTCCGCCCCATCTAGAACTTATCCCAAAGCTCAGAAAGGCGGTAAAATGTGGTTCTGCAAGTCCCAAAAAGGTTTTTCTGATGCACGTTGTGACACTTTCCCCAGGGGCAGAGGGGGAGGTGCTAATGGAAGATGCCGACTTCGCAGCATAGGGGGTCCACAAAATCAGGGCGACAGAGATACGTTCTCTGGAAGGCCCCTCCAGCACTCCTGAAAGTAGGCCCGCCTGCTTTTCTCTGGAGGCAGTCGAGGGACGTTTGTCACTGTACCCAAAAGCTGGCTAGAGATCTCCCAAGACACATGGGTACAAACAGTCATATCCAGAGGATATTACATCCCCTTTTTCTACTCCCCCTCCCACAAATAAGTTCATACCAGACATTCCACCCAGTTAAAAGAACTACGCAACACAAGAGATACTCAAGTTGCTAGAAAAAAGATTCATTCAAGATGTCCTTGCAGACCAGACTGGATCCGGAACTTACTCAAGGTTCTTTTTAGTACCAGAAAAGACAGGGGACTGGAGACCTATTCTGGATCTCAGAAAATTAAACAAATCTGTGAAGAAGTCAAAGTTCCAGATGGTGACACTGCAGTCAATATTTCCCTTTATAGGGAAAGATGATTGGATGTACTCGATAGATCTCCAGGACACGTATTACCACATAAAAATGGACAAGCGGTCCAGGAGACATATATGTTTTCGGCTGGGAGCCAGTCATTACCAGTTTCGACCCCTGCCCTTTGGTCTCACTGCAGCCCCCAGAGTGTTCACCAAATGCATGGCAGTGGTCACGGCTCACTTGAGAAGTCAGGGGTTCAAGGTGTTTCCATACTTAGACGACTGGCTCCTGACCGTCACCACCAAGCATCTACTTCTGCAGGCAAGGGACGAGACTGTGTGTCTTTGCACTAGGCTAGGCATTGCAGTAAACTTAAAAAAATCTGCCTTGTCGCCTTCACAGCATATTACTTTCTTAGGCGAAGAATTGGATTCAAAGCAGATGCTGTCAAAACTTACCTCTGAAAGAATTCAGTCCCTTCATCATCAAGTGGAGATACTGATATCAAAAGGAAAGGTTCAAGCCAGGATGGTGTTGCAAGTTCTGGGTACCGTGGCAGCCGCCATTCTTTTAGTTCCCATAGCATGACTGCACATGTGGGTTCTACAATGGTTACTCTTTGCCCAGTGGTCCATGCAGGATCTATCTCTTATCACACCAGATAATCATTGCTGAGTCATGCAAGAAAGATCTTCTCTGGTGGCTACAGACAGACCAGATGTCCTTCAAGGATGCATCTGCAGTCATAACAAATGGGTTGTCCTGTCGTCAGGCAGCCCTTCGGTCGGCCGGATTCCAAAGTCTGGGTCTGGCCTCGGCTGGTGTCGCACTTCACCCGACGTCATCTCTGCTGGTCTTCGGGTATAAAGGCATCAGCCAACGCCATTTTCCTCAGTCTTTCTTGCCACGTGGCGCCCGAAGCAGAAGCTGTTCGCAAGTGCCGGTCGGTCAGATCCAGAGATTACTACTACCGAATACTACTTCGAAGACTTCTAAAAAGCTAAGTACCCCGTTGGGGACTCTTTCTTGCCTCAGCCGATGTCAGAAAAAGTAAATAACTGTTTAACTTGTGGGAAACAAATACCTCATAAAGATTTCCACTCTTTCTGCTTACCTTGTTTAGGCCCAAACCACGACGTAGCAGCCTGTTTAGCCTGTGCTTCCTTCAACCGAGCTAACGCTTAGGCCGGTCGGAGTTTGCTGAACAGTTTTTCGGCTCAGATTTTGCGTACATTATGCCGTCGGATCCTCCGACTTCTCAAATTGTTAAAAACGCAAAGAAAAAGACCGACACTCGCGGTCCGCGGTTTCGGCGAAACCACGGTTAAGCAAACCGCAAGTGTCTCGGTTTCGGCGAAACCGAGCAAACGGGTCAATCTTCAGCCGAATCCATGACTACTACCGAGGCTCCTGCTACCCTAGTTGAATCGGCCTCTGAAGTTTTGCCTACTAATGTGGTTTCTCTAGAATTATCAGACACCATCCCTTTGGATGTCTCTACCCCAGCACGTGGTGCTGCTAGGCCTCCTGCAGCCATGTCTATTAAAGCCTTTGCCAGGGCTAAAGCAGCCAAAACTGCTAAATCAGTGCCTGTTAAGCCCCCCTCACACAGGCCCAGTTCCAGTTCTCAAATGCTTACTCTGGCAGAGGATCTCATCTCTTTAATAAGGGGAACCCAACCTCATCCAGACAGGGCCTCTCAACCTCCAGAAAAGAGACCTAGAGCAGAGCCCCCAGAGCCAGTATCCTCAGATGATTCTTCTGATGATTCAGACATTACAGACCATCCAGAGGCTCCTTTTTCTACTTATGAAGATTCCGATGCTGAAGAATCTATTCCATCTGCCTCTCCACCAGAGGAATTTTCCTTTGGGGAAACCTTACATGCCATGAGAGAGCAATTCCAATGGCAGGGACAAGATTTCTCAGATTCAAGAAAAAGGCTTAGGACCTTTCTACACTTACCGCAACATAGGCCCTTAGCTATTCCTCCAGTTCTGCCTGTTGTGGATGATGCATTTAATGATGTTTGCACTGTTCCTGATACTTTACCTCTAGCCCCTGCCAAACCAGATAGGTTTTACAGGGTACCGGACATTCATCACCACCTAAGGCAGTAGCTTCGACCTCAGCAAAAAACCCTCTCCCT
Organism: Protopterus annectens; assembly: GCF_019279795.1. Lineage (NCBI taxonomy): Eukaryota > Metazoa > Chordata > Ceratodontiformes > Protopteridae > Protopterus > Protopterus annectens. Next base: position 71,721,896 of record NC_056750.1, on the reverse strand, counting down.
TCTGAAAGGGAATCCAGGTCCTTAGAGAGATGGGGTAAAAAAGTTTACACCTCTGCTACTCTTTCAGCTAGAGCTTTGAACTGTCAGTTTCATATGATCCAATACCAAGAGTTTATGCTTGATCAGTTAACTAAGAAACTGAACTCTGATGACTCCTTAGATAAGAAATATGTTTTAGAAATGGTGAATAACATTCAGCAGGTTAGTAACCATTCTTTAAAATGTGGCTATGATGCACTGGAGGCTTCATTTAGATCAGCCATGACTGGCACAGTTATAAGAAGGCATGCATGGTTGAAAGAACAGGTCTTGCCGGATCATGTTAAAGCAAAGCTGTTAGATGCTCCTATGGATAAGGCCAGTCTATTTGGTTCTCCTGCTCAGCAAGTAATGAAGAAAATGGAAGAGAAGGCAAAATCTGTACAAACAGTTAAAGATTTCTTACAGGTTCAGCCCCCAAGGTTTAGCAGGAACTGGCCTTCCAAAAATTGGTCTTTTCCAGACTCCTCTAAATCTCAGAGAGGCAGGAATAGTCGTTCCAGAGGCAGAAATCAATCCAGAGAAGGTGCCTACAGAGGACGCCAGTGGCAAGGCAATAACCAGCGAGGCACAGACACAACCACTGCCACTGCAACAGGACAATCACAGTGACTTGGCTCTGACACCGCCTACCAGGGAACAAATAGCAGCACCCTTAGGCGGAAAGTTAGCCTTATTTTCAAAAAATTGGCACTATATCACAAAAGACAAGTGGATTTTGCAGACCATAGACCAAGGCTACAGGTTTCACTTCCACACCTTACCAGTAAAAAGAGGAATGCCAAACCTACCTCCAAATCAGAAAACAGAAGCTCTAAAGCAGATAGCTCAATTAACAAAGATGAGAGCTGTGGAAAGAGTACCACCATCAGAACAGGGCAAAGGATTCTACTCCAGACTCTTCCTAGTACCAAGAAAAGAGAAAAGTTGGAGACCTATTCTCGACCTGTCCGCCTTAAACACATTCATCATTGTCCCAAAATTCAAAATGCTGACCCTACAGCAACTTCTTCCCATGCTGGGCAAGGAGTGTTGGCTGGTAACTCTAGATCTCAAGGAGGCATACCTGCACGTCCCCATACGACCAAATTTCAGAAGATACCTCAGATTTCTTGCAGGATCAGAGCATTATCAATTCTCAGCATTGCCCTTTGGCTTATCTACTGCGCCCAGAGTATTCACAAAATGCCTGGCATCAGTAATCGCTCATTGCAGGCTACAGAGAATCCAAATTTATCCATACCTGGGCGACTGCCTGATACAAGCGGACAACAAAAGCAAACTGACAAAAGACTTACAAAGAGTCATTTGCTTACTACAAGCCCTGGGATACACAGTCAATTTAAAAAAGTCAAGACTAATACCATCCCAAACAAAAACATTCTTGGGTGCAGAATTGGACACAGTAAAACAAATGGCATTCCTAACTGCAGAAAAACAAGAACAACTCCCTCATTACTTCTTGGCATTAACAATGCAGAACAAACTAACAGCAAGGAAAGTACTGCAGGCCTTGAGCTTCATGGCATCATGCATAATCCTGGTCCCCCATGCCAGATTGCATATGAGAAAACTACAGTGGTACCTAAAGAATTTATGGTCTCAACACAGGCACAGCTTAGAAACCGAAATACCACTAATCCCATGCCTGAAACAAGAGTTCCTATGGTGGGCTCAAGCATGCCAGTCAAACCCAGGCTTGCCCTTCCACAACTTTCAAGCAAGCCAAACCATCACAACGGACGCCTCAGACCTAGGTTGGGGGGCCCACATGCTGGACAAATGCATACAAGGATTATGGACCCCAGATCAACTGCACCTGCACATAAATCAAAAAGAAATGCTGGCAGTAAAACTAGCAATCCAGAATTTCAGACCATTCCTCAAAGAAGGCCATTTGATGATAAGGACAGACAACACCACAGTCATGTGGTACATCAACAAACAGGGAGGCACTCATTCATACCCCTATGCCGAATGACTCTGGACCTATGGAATATGGCTCTGAGCTACAACATTCAGTTACAGGCAATATTTGTACCGGGAAAAGAAAACATCCTAGCAGACATGTTAAGCAGAACTACCTCGGATGCTCACGAATGGATGCTACACCCGGACATCTTCAAGGCCATCACACAGAAATGAGGAATGCCACAAATAGACCTATTCGCATCCCCACTCAATCACCAGCTCAAGAAATTCTGCACAAGGACATACCACCCACTTGCATGGAAGGTGGACTCTCTATCCTTCAGTTGGAAAGGCCTGACAGCATATGCATTCCCACCTCTTCCTTTGATGCACAAGATACTACTGAAAATCAAAGAGGAGCGTCCAAGGATAATTCTGATAGCTCCAAATTGGCCAAGACAACACTGGTATCCATTGCTGAGGAGCATGTCACGGGGGAGAACGTGGACACTACCCCTGATGCCTTTGATGTTAACTCAGAACGACTACAACATCATGCATCCAAATCTAAAAACTCTGCAACTAACTGCCTGGAACATTACATAACAGCAACTAACCCAGAGTTATCCCAAAGGGTTAAAGACATTATCCTTGAGGCCCGCAGACCTTCTACAAGAAGGAACTATGCAGGGAAATGGAAAAGGTTTGTCATTTGGAGCACTGAAAGAGGAAAAGATGTGTCAAAGATAGATATTACTAACATCCTGGAGTACTTGGCAGAGCTTCTCCATACAGGCCTGTCCTATTCCTCCATCAAGATACATGCATCAGCTATTTCTGCAGAATACAGCTTCTATCCCCCTGTCTTCTCACATCCTCTACTCAGGCAGTTCCTCAGAGGAATCAAGAATGTAAACCCTCCTAGGAAACCACCATTACCAGCATGGGACTTGAACTTTGTGCTAGAAAAATTGACACTCCCTCCATTCGAACCAGCAGCAACAGCAGATCTTCAACACCTATCCTGGAAAACTGCTTTCCTACTGGCAATTACTTCAGCAAGAAGGGTTTCGGAACTACAGGCCTTAATGGCAGTACAACCCTTCCTAATCTTCCATCAAGATAGAGTATCCATGAGAACTAATCCTACATTTATGCCTCAGGTGGTATCCAGAGTGTCTCTAAACCAGGCAATCCACCTACCTACCTTCTTTCCCAATCCACAGAACAGGGGGGAAAGACTGCTGCATACCTTGGATGTACATAGACAGTTACGCTACTACCTGGACAGAACCAAGGGCAATAGAAAAACTGACCAGCTTCTAGTGGCCTATGCAACAGGAAGGGAAGGAAAAGCAATTTCCAAACAGACAATTTCCAAGTGGATAGGAAATTGCATCAGATTCTGTTACTCCTACCATGGAAAACCAATTCCACAGAACATAAGACCTCACTCTACAAGGGCTGCAGCCACTACCACAGCTTTCTTACGAGGAGTGGCAACCAAGGACATTATTGAGGCGGCTACTTGGACCTCCGTGCATACATTTGCCAAGCATTATAACTTACCTCTATACTCCAGATCCCGAGCAGGGTTTGCCACTGCTGTATTGCAAGGGATCCTAACTACACCATAATTCTTCTTCCTCCTCCCCTAGTTTGGCTATGGTATTCTACCCATTTGTTATGACTGCAGATGCATCCTTGAAGGACATAGTACAGTTTTGTACCTACCATAAATGTAGATGTCCGAACAGGATAGCATCTGCAGTCAGGATTACCCACCCTCCTTCCCGTCTGTGGTATTTCTAGGGTATTTACCCTCCTAATAGCTAGCTGGGGATCTCTTATGGTGTATTTGTTTGTATATATGTACATACATGCTTATTTTTGTGTTTGCCTACCTTTTTTTGGAAACATTGGCATTTACCCAAAATTTAGTTTTCCAAGAGGGCAACTGGCATCTGGGGCAAGAAACACTGAGGAAAATGGCGTCGGCTGATGCCTTTATACCCGAAGACCAGCAGAGATGACGTCGGGTGAAGTGTGACACCAGCCGAGGCCAGACCCAGACTTTGGAATCCGGCCGACCGAAGGGCTGCCTGACGACAGGACAACCCATTTGTTATGACTGCAGATGCTATCCTGTTCGGACATCTACATTTATGGTAGGTACAAAACTGTACTTTGTACCTAGGCCACCCTCCACAACCAACAGGAGTACTGACCACGGACGCTTCCCAGATCAGGTGGGGGGGGCTTTATCTGGGAATGACGGTCCAAGGTTTATGGCAGGAACACAAGAGTCACTTGCACATCAATGTCCTAGAGGTGAGAGCCATGCTGTATGCGTTGCAGGGCATTTCAAGTCTCTCTTCCGATAGGAACAGTTGCAATTCAAACAGACAACATGCCAGTGGTATGGTACATAAACAAGCAAGGAGGAACCAAGTCGTATCCCCTATGTCGAGAGGCACAATGAGTATGTCAATGGGCAGTCGCTTCTCAACGTTTTCTGATAGCAATGCACACCCTGGGGAAATCCAACGTGATAGCGGACAAACTCAGCAGAGCTATTCTGTTGCCTCATGAGTGGTCCCTCAAACCAGAAGTTGCGGGAGAGATCTTCTGGAAATGGAGCCAGCCTTGCTGCAATCTTTTCGCCACCTCAATGAATGCCAGATGCAGCAGCTACTTTGCCCTCATTCCCCCTCCCAGGAAATCAGCGAGGGATGCGCTTGCCCACGATTGGCCCCGGGACTACTTTATGCCTTCCCCCTTCCCCTTAATGCCCAAAGTATTGCAGAAAGCCAGCATGTTGAAAAGCACTATGATTCTCATTGCACCTTACTCGCCTCGACAAGTTTGGTTCCCCTTTCTGTGAACCCACTTACTGGAGAAACCATAGATTCTGGACCCAGTTCCAGACCTTTTGACCCACTTATCAGGAATGTTCAATCCATCCATCCAAACACTCAAGTTGAGAGCATGACTGCTCCAATTCCACACTTAGCCAGGTGTTACAAATTTTCCCCTGCAGTTAAACATATCTTATTCTCTTCCCACAAACCATCTACGAGAAAACTATATTCAAGTAAATGAAAAAGGTTTTCTTATTGGGCTCTTAAACACAATGTAGAATCTTTTATGGCCCCTATTACCACAGTTCTAGAACTTCTCTTCAAGCTCTTTGACGGAGCAGCAGCAGCCACTATCAGAGTTCAGCTGGCAACTATCTCAAATTTTCATAATGGTGAGATGGGAATGCCTATAATGTCTCACAGATTATGTAAGGCTTTTTGGAAAGGTACGTTCTTGCTCAGACCTCCAATCAGAGAACCTCCAAATCCTCGGGACCTTAATTTTGTGCTATCTGCATTGGTTTTGCCACCCTCTGAATCCGCAGCATCTTGTGATATGAAGTTTTTATCCTGGACAACTCTCTTTTTGGTAGCTATTACTTTAGCCAGATGGGTGTCAGAACTTCAGGCTCTCTCTATACGCCCACCTTATATAGTTTTTCACAAAGACAGAATATCATTAAGAACTAATCCCTCGTTTCTCCCCAAGATTTGTTCAGAAAACAATCTAAATCGATCTATAGATTTGCCTGTGTTCTTTCTGAATTATACCGACAAGGCAGAGTATACATTACATCAATTAGATGTACACAGCTTCGCTTCTATTTGCATAGCACCAAAGACTTTAGAAAGTCTGATCAGATTTTTGTGTCCTTTTTAGACCAGAGAAAAGGATTGCCAGTCTCGAAAGTGACTTTGTCCAGATGACTTACGGATTGCATTTCCTTTTCATACACTAAGAATGATAAACAATTATCAGGTAAAGTAAAAGGTCATTCCATGAGAGCGGTTTCAACGTCTTCTGCTTTTCAGGCTAGACTCCCTATGGACTCTATTTGTGCAGCTGCGACATGGGTGAGACCTCATACCTTTATTACTCATTACAAAGTAGATGTGACCTCCCGGAACAGGTCTTCCTTTGGTCCCACTGTATTGAGGAGTCTTTAATCTTGAGCCACCGTAGGGTAAAGGTGCTAGGGACGCTGTCTCAACCAGCAAGAATTACAGAGAAAAAAACAAATAGTAACTTGTGGAGGAAATAAGGCACCAAAAGATTGTTCTACCAAGGTTTTAATAATCCACAGCATGCAAACAGCTTTCCAACGAAATTTACACCAAGTTTCACAGCACTAACGCAAAATCTGGACACTGCGTTTTCGTTTAGGTCAATTCCTCAAATGCAGTTCAATAATAAATCAGGTCATATTCTTCAGTATTTATACATAACCTGATGAGAATTCAACACTCAATTAAACAATTAAGTAATAAATTTTGTAGCAATAAGCAATCAGTTTAAAACCATATTCACTAGTCAGCGCATAAAACCTTACATATAAACAGCATTAATAAAATACATAATTTTTAAAAGTACATGAATTTTAAAAATGCATGAATTTTAAAAACCACAGTTAGATAATCAGACATAAATATATATATTATAATTTAATAAATAAATAGATAGCTAAATATGTTTAAGCAAAACCTCATATGCTTGTCAAACATTGCCATCTATAGGTGAAACAAGCAAATTTACTTATTTATTTGTGTATACTAGAAGCCTGAACATACAAAGGACTTGTTTAGACATATATATTCCATTTTTAACCTTTAAAGTGCATCAGTGCATGATAAATAAATAATAAAGAAATAGTAAATAATCTTTCTAATAACATAGGGGAATACTATATAAAAACACTATAAAAATTATTAGAGCTTAGCTGCTCTCATTTTTAAAACTGGGGCAATGGATATACTATCATTCAGCCCTGGGGTTTTATTAGCTTCTAGGTAAATTTGCCATAAAAGCTCTTTGTATTCAATAGATGTCTCCCAGGGTCCACCTCTCGGGTCTCTGTCAACTACTTCTAAAACAAAAAAAGGAAAAGAAGCCTGTTCACAATTCATTTTATGTCTAAAAAGAGCGTTGTTGGCACACTGATTCCTAATATCATAGCAATGTTCATAAATCCTACTCCTTAGTTTACGTTCAGATTTACCTACATAAAATGCATCACATTTTTTGCACAGAGCTAAGTACACAATGCCACTAGTCTGGCAGTTGGCAAAGTATTTACTTTCAATCAGCAAATCCCTACTCTTAAGATATATAGTGTTTCGAGGTACTACATGGGTGCATTGGTTGCACCTACCACATTTAAAGGTACCAACTCTGCCCTGTTTGCCATTCCCACCAAACTTTTTACTTTCCAACAAATTTTTAATACTCTTCCCTTTTCTAAATGTACATTTGAATGGGGTGGAAAATATATTAGGTAAATCTGAAATTTCCCCAAAATTGGTCCACTCTTTCTCTAATATATTCCTAATTTTTTGGGCTTCTCCACTGAAGTCCAGTACAAAATTACTACTGCCTTTAAACGTTTCCACTTTCTGTTGTCCTATTTGCCAGTTCATATCACCTAATATTGGTTTAAATTTATCAACTCTTCCTATTTTAACCTCGTCCTCAATTTCTTTAATTAAATGGGGAGGGTATCCTCTAGCCATAAACATTTCCCTTAATATATCACATTCATTGTTAAAATCTTGCTCCCTAGAAGTCATGCGGCTTCCCCTTACATACTGTCCTTTTATTATACCTTTCTTTTGATAATGGGGGTGAGCACTATCATAGGCTAGGAATGAATTAGAATAGTTCTGTTTTCTAAATACTCTTGAATAAAAATTGTTGTCATCACCTTTACCAATGAAAATATCTAAATAGTTTAGGGATGTTTTATCCAATACATAGGTGAATTTCAAAAAACTAGTAGACTTGCTAATATAATCAAAAAATATTTTGAAATCCTCCTCGGTCCCTACCCATAGGAAGCACATATCGTCAAGGTAGCGTTTGTACAACTTCCAACAGTTTTTATATGGGGAATTCAAAATAATTTTATTCTCCCAAGCTGATAGTTTGTTAGTATATACTGGAGCGCATCTTGCCCCCATAGCAATTCCTTTAGTTTGCTTAAAATATTCCCCTTCATAATATATAAAATTGTTGTTTAAAACCAGCTCCATCAATGTTAAAATCAAATAGAATTCATTACTACTAAATTTACCAAAATTAACCAAAGCTTCCTCAAACCATTGTAGGCCTTCCTTGAGTGGAATGGATGAAAAAAGATCTACTATGTCAATAGTGACAAAGATAATTTCTTTGTCAAAAATACTATTATTAATATTTTGTAGTAAGTCCCATGAGTCCTTAACTATGCCCGTTCCTTCCTTAACTACAATTTTTAATTTTTCATCCAGCCATTTGGCTAGGGGGGCAGTTACAGAACCTTCAGAGGCTACTATAGGCCTCAATGGTGGGTCATTGACATCTTTATGGACCTTAGGCACCCCAAATATACAAGGGACTCTAGGTTTCGACACATTTAAATATTTAAACAAATTCAGGTCAATAGAACCTTCAAGAAGCATGTCATTCAAAGCCAACCATATTTTCTTGTTTCCTATATTTGTTTCATTTACAGATACTCTTTCATACCTATCCAAGTTTTCCAAAATATCCATCATTTTAGTTTCATAAAAGGCATGACCATCCCCCCACCTTTATCAGGTTTAACTACCCTAATGTTAGGGTCATTCGATAGTGTATTTAGTAAATCGAATTCATCTTTAGTCAAATTCGGAGTTACCCAATTATTCGCAAGTTCAGTTCTAATTTTTCTTTCCATTAACACTTCAAAATTCTTCAGTTGTGGGTTCAAAGGGGGGTTAAAGGTGCTCTTCCTCTTCAAGCATTCAGTTTGTAAATTCACCCTACTATTGTCTTGGAACAAAAGTTCCAGGTTTTTCTTTCTGAGAAAAAGTTTTAAATCTATAATGACTTTTCTTAAGTCTGCTTTCCTATTTGGTACAAACTTCATCCCTTTTGTAAAAAGACTGAAACAAGTATCATTAATCTCCATGCTACTGTAATTATAAATATGATAGCCATTTTTCATCCACACATATCCATCATTTTTAATGTCGTTAACTGGTATTTCCTGTGTCAAGCATCTTATCTGGTTGCTTACCAGAACCTGTTCCTGTTGTAACCTGCCCCTTTCCCCCCATAATGGTAGTTTTTTTGAAAGTTTGTCTGATGACTTCTTTCATAGTTGTTCCTGATTCTTTCAGACCTTCTAAGGGGGGGATATTCCTGAAAATTTTGCTCATTTCCCTCATTATCCAACTCTTCATTTTCCACCTGTTCATTATTATAATAGCTGGCTACAGCCTTCTGATTATAAGAGCCCCTCGGTTTAGGGTACTGAGACTTTTCTTTATATTCTTTAACGTCCCTCTCAAGTTTCCTACATTTTCTCTCAAAATGCTGTTAACACTTCCTTCTATACTTTCTAAAGTGGAAAAATATTTATTTTTGTTTTCTTCCACTGAAAATAGTAAATCTTTAGTAATGAGACTATTAACTTCCTCAATCTTCCTATTAAGACCTATCATCTCCCTATCATTTTCTCTAACGATAGCTTTTAAAATACAAAAACCACAATTGTCAAAAATGTCTAACAATTCTTTGTGAAATTCACTTCCATTTTTCACCTTGTTAGGGTATTTACATACCCTTAACCCCTTAGGTACAACTTTTAGGTTCAGGCATTCATTTAAATACACATTCTCAAGTTCTAGATTTTTAAACTTGAGCAACAACTCATCAAATAATTTTACATTACTATCATACGATAAATACCCATCATTAGAATGTTGTTTAGGTATATTGTAGTTATGAAAACAATATTTATGATTTAACACTTTCAAAAAGTCTGTTTGGTGATTTTTGCTACTAGTAGCTGATCGCTCCCCAAAATGAGTACCTGCAGTCCGACCATTGGTTCCTGCATCTCTAAAGTCCCTTGCTGCTGTACTAGTGTTTTTAGATATCGCTCCCAAACTACCTTCGTTCGTCTGGTTATCATGTAACACATCCACTTCGTCTCTATCCGATAGGAAAATCGTAGGTATGTCCATCTCGTTGGCCTTACGCTTTTTTGCGTTACCCACACTGTCCAGACCCATTGCAAGCTCACCACGCCGACCATCCTCCATATTAGCATTGCGCTCATTTCGCGTTTGAGCTACCTGATTGCATGGAAGCCCTGATCCACCTGATGACATCATCGAACTTCCTCTTGTCAGCAGCTCGATGAGCTGAGTCAATTGGTCGGACAACTTGTCCATCTTTTCCGATCTACTAGGACGGGCGACGCCCTCGTCCTGAGGTAAAGTGCCCTCCTCCTTCTCCATGACAAAACAAGCAATACAGCAAAAATGGAGACAAGTTCCAAAAGTCAAACTCCACAAAAAAACAAATAGTAACTTGTGGAGGAAATAAGGCACCAAAAGATTGTTTTACCAAGGTTTTAATAATCCACAGCACGCAAACAGCTTTCCAACGAAATTTACACCAAGGTTCACAGCACTAACGCAAAATCTGGACACTGCGTTTTCGTTTAGGTCACTTCCTCAAATGCAGTTCAATAATAAATCAGGTCATATTCTTCAGTATTTATACATAACCTGATGAGAATTAAACACTCAATTAAACAATTAAGTAATAAATTTTGTAGCAATAAGCAATCAGTTTAAAACCATATTCACTAGTCAGCGCATAAAACCTTACATATAAACAGCATTAATAAAATACATAATTTTTAAAAGTACATGAATTTTAAAAATGCAATGCAAATGCTACAAAATTTATTACTTAATTGTTTAATTGAGTGTTTAATTCTCAGTAGGTTATGTATAAATACTGAAGAATATGACCTGATTTATTATTGAACTGCATTTGAGGAAGTGACCTAAACGAAAACGCAGTGTCCAGATTTTGCGTTAGTGCTGTGAACCTTGGTGTAAATTTCGTTGGAAAGCTGTTTGCGTGCTGTGGATTATTAAAACCTTGGTAAAACAATCTTTTGGTGCCTTATTTCCTCCACAAGTTACTATTTTTTTTTTGTGGAGTTTGACTTTTGGAACTTGTCTCCATTTTTGCTGTATTGTAAGAATTACAGAGAGATAGGATCACATAACATTAAGAAGTTATGTACTCACCGTAATGTTCCATGCTTGTTGTCCATTTTGCCTATATTTTTGCACCCCACCCACCTTCCCCCTCCTCATTCCTGGAGGAATGGGTGGATAATCTTATTGCTATGTATATTGTTATGATGGTTTGGAGTCTTTGATTATCCTTTCTAGATAATTGGCTTGTTCTACTATGTGGTGCCCGTTCGATTCTCGGCTGGAGTGCTGGGAGTGTCTTCTGTGTGGAGTCTGCATGTCATCCCTGCGGTTGGATGGGCGTTCGAAAGACATGCGTAAATGGGCGTGCCTTCGTTGAAGGTTGGCCGTCGAGCTGACACCATGGCATTCGTGAAAATCTACTGCCAATCATTAGCGGACCGGAGTTCCGCTGTGGCGACCCCTAACCGGAAAAAGCCGAAAAGACAAACAAACTATGTGGGCATAGTAAGTTAGTGTTTCACTTGCAAACAAGATCTGAGGATTTTACCAGAATAATCATGTGATAGGGGTTAGCCTTGAGCCAGTGGAAGCTCTTGAGCTTTTGTATTTGGCCGAATCAGAGCCAATGCTCAGTTCCGTACCCAACCAGCAAGAATATAGGCGAGATGGACAACAAACATGGAACGTTATGGTGAGTACATAACTTCTTAACTTCTTATTTACCTGTAGGAACATCCAATTTAGTCCTGTACCTTATAAACTGTAGAAATTGCATTTATATTCCACATTAGATGCCAGCTGTCTCCCTCAATGGAGCATAATTCCAGACTTTGTAGGATGTACTATGATTTTTGTCCTGTGTTACTGACCACTCCATCTCACTCAGCACTGCTTCAAGAAAAATGGTGATATGTTAGCTAATGCCATTTTGAACTTCAATAGCAAGTTGTCTCATCCATGGGTGGTAGGTATGTGACCCACCTATACCTGGCCCCAGTAGTGCCTTAGCTTTGTCTTTATGTAAATTACCATGTGCTTTGTCATAGAGACCAGTAATTGAACTCAGGAGAATGTCCTGCAGCAATTGGCGGCTTCAGCTGTTGCTCACTGAGATGTACAATAGAAGTACTAGGAAAAGCACACATGGCTCCAAGAACGAGACCCCTAACTGCTGAACCGATGAGAGAACCAGATTTTATTAGGTCTGAACGAGACCCCTAACTGCTGAGCCAGTGAGAGAACTAGACTTTATTAGGTCTCAACGAGACCCCTAACTGCTGAGCCAATGAGAGAACCAGACTTTATTAGGTCTGAACGAGACCCCTAACTGCTGAGCCAGTGAGAGAACCAGACTTTATTAGGTCTGAACGAGACCCCTAACTGCTGAGCCAGTGAGAGAACCAGACTTTATTAGGTCTCAACGAGACCCCTAACTGCTGAGCCAATGAGAGAACCAGACTTTATTAGGTCTGAACGAGACCCCTAACTGCTGAACCGATGAGAGAACCAGACTTTATTAGGTCTGAACGAGACCCCTAACTGCTGAGCCAGTGAGAGAACCAGACTTTATTAGGTCTCAACGAGACACTTAACTGCTGAGCCACTGAGAGAACCAGACTTTATTAGGTCTCAACGAGACCCCTAACTGCCGAGCCGATGAGAGAAACTGACTTTATTAGGTCTAACATTGCAGAGTGCTACTAGTCTTAAGTGCTAGCAGTGATTGCAAGACGGGATTATTGAGCAGCAGAATTTTACTATTCGCTTGACAGTTTGGAAACTGACATCATTCAAGCACATAGAAGGGGAAGCATTTGCTATTGCATCTTAGCAACTGCTTTTCCATATTTGTGCAGTAAGTACCAGGGGTATGGGGTATGCAGCCTCCCACTTGGGTGGGGGACTATGTGGCTTTTCTCCCTACTAAAATGCTTATTTCATGTCAGGCAGTCTCTGTGCGTTTGAGTGGTTTCCTGTATGGGGGGGGGCACTGTTGATAATTAGATTTCTAAGGCTTTCAGTACTAAAGGGCATAAATTATTGGCTCACAGGTACTTGTTAGGCCATTACTTGTCCTAACTGTGTGACTTCAGGGCAGAGACTGAGGCTGCACACGTACTGCTGTGATGTTGGTGAAAGCATAAGGGGGAGCCCAGCTGGGTGGGGGGAATTGACTGAAGAACATACAAAAAATATTGCTAGAACAAAAAAAAAAAAAAGAAAGACAGGAGGAGTGATGAAAGCTGCAATGCATTGCCACAATATGATGGAGTGTGCTAACTCACTAGATTCAAAAAAAGATGGAGTAGGTGCTGTCGAAAATAGGGAAGCTGCATGGAGGGGTAACTGAAAGGAGACTTGGCATGTTTTTAGGAGAAAGTGAGGATGTCGGTGCCTTAATATATCTGTACAGTTTGTAGAGATAGGATGTGTATGTCATTAAGCAGGTAGTCTTTTTAAAATGCCTCTAAAGCCTTATAGTCACATTGTCAAGTGCAGGGACCTTACCTCCTCTTGATTTTAAGGCAGGATAAAGCAAAAACAAGCCTACTGGCCACAAGTGCCTTTTAACCAAAGTTACTCAGCGAGCTGCTGTTTAAGTAACTTACCTCAGATCTCGTTTGCTACCACAAGTGTAGTACAGATCTGTTGGTGCTCGGGTGTTTTTTGTGGATAAGAACTAATAATAATAATAATAGTAATAGTAAAATAATAATGATAATTGTTATTATTTTACTATTATTATTATTATTGCTATTATTATTACTGTTATTATTATCATCTTCTATTTCCTTTCTTATTACCCATCTCTTCCTGACCTACATCTTTGCCTTGTTCTTCTTGGGCTGGATAGGGGTTTTTTTTCTTATTTCAGAAAAAATTTGTATCTTTAGTTGCTTCTGTTCCATGATCATCTCTTTTCGTTTTCTCAGGATGCCAGAGAAGCCAACTGGTTTCAGTAAATTTCTAGTTTGTAGCCACACGTTGCCCAACTCCGACTAGATGACACGTGTGTCTGTTGTTTGAGCCCTTATTACTTGGGCATGTCGTGCTCTGTCCCTGAGGCCTTTGGAAGCGAAATGCTGTAACAAACTTAAAACAAACTTAAAACCAGACTCTGTGGGAGAAGGTGTCCCTTCAGTTCCAACAAAACCTTCTTCCACTTCTCCTCCTCCTCAAAGTAAGCCTGCTGAAAAAGTGAGGGAGAAGGCTAGGGAAAGAGAAAAAGAAAATGAAAAAAAAATCTAAGATGTTGAGGAAGAGCTCTCCAGTCTGTATGTCTTCTTCAGCTCTGGCTCAAAAAATAATAAAACCCTCAGAACTGATACTGTTTTTTGATCCAGTAGTAAACGTATCCAAAATCCCACTGAGGTTCTCACCAGAGCCTATTTCCCTAAGGCTCCAGTCACCCGAACTGCAGGGGAAGCCATACCATAACTATATGCCTTCCTCCTCTGCTTTGTCCATTCAGTCATCCAGATCATCCGGGTGTCTTACTGAAGCAGATATGGACAAGATGATGAGAAGATTTCTTTGGACCCAGACCCAGCTTTGGGGAGATGGTTTCTTTCACGCACTCTGTTATTGCTCCTTCTCTGTTTCACCTTCCCGGATTGGAGCATTTGGGTCTGACTTCTGCCCAGGGTAAGTGTGCATCGGAGCCTAGAATTTGTTCTTACTCAATGTTGAGTTCTTTGATTTGGTCGGCTTCAAGTTTGGAGTCATCTGAATCTCAGAGCCGAATGGCCAGCGCTGACTCTGACAGGGTGGGTTGGGAATCGAGGTCTTCAGATCTGTTCCTCCCTCTTGAAGCCTCAGAGTTAGACAGTTTGACTTTGACGTCCACTTTAGATCCATGCCTTGCAGTATCTCAGATTGAGCCAAAGGTTTCGGCTCCTAAGGTTAGTTTTCCCAGATCCATATCAGGTTCGTCTTTCAACACTTTTGAAAGAGTAATCCCAGAGAAAAGTCTGTCTGCTCGAGCTCTGATCCTTCTCTCCCCCAAAGGATTTCCCAGGGTCTGGAACCCACTCTTCTTGTCACATCAGGACAGCTAGCAGCCAGAAGTGTCGACCCGACTCTTTTAGAAGAGACCATCCCAGCTTCTGAGTCGTCCCCAGATCTTCCCACTGAGGGAATACACAGGGAGCATACATGCAAAAGGAGGAACTTGGACTCGCCTCAGGTATCTGTCACCACTGTTAGTGACTTTGATGAAGGAAAAGGTTCTCCCAGATCCTTTCTTGAGGGATTTATGTTGGAGAAATCCTTAAACTGCTTAAACAGAAAGAGAGTTGGTCCTCCGAAACACCTTCTCCAGAAGAGTCCATTTCCATCTAGGCTTTTAGTTGTGGCCTGCATATGTCATGGGTAGTCCTACCCTCTGATGAGGTGGTGGATCTTATTTCTAAATGGGCATGGAAGGAGCTCTACACAACCAAAACCCATCGTTAAGAATCCACATAAGTCCCTTGGCGATTCTTAGGATTGTCCTCTTTGGAGAAATGGTCCAGCTGTGGACTCCATTGTAGTGGTGGTGGCGGCCACCAGAAAAAAAAATGGCAGAAGAAAGTTCCTCTGTCCGTCTGCCAAACAGGGAGTCACACACATTGGCAGATGTGGGAAGTAAGTATACAGCTCATCCACCTTCTCTGTGAGGGCGTTCAATTATTTGGCACATGTTGATCATTTTCAGAGAGATATGATCAAGAAGATTTCCAAAGCTAACCCGGGGACCATGTCTGTGGATCAAAGGAAATCCATTGATGTGCGTTTGGTTACCTTCTAGTCCGTGTGTAATGTTTCTTTGTGCCTTATCAACATTGACATGGAAGGTGCGCATGGATCAGCCAAAATGGGCATATGCATCAGGAAACATGCGTGAATATGGCTCTGTAACTTTACAGAACAGTGTAAGACATCCTTTGTGAACTCCCCTTATAGCAGATGAACACCCTTAGGTCCCAGAGTGAAAGAGACAATTTCTAGAAATGAAAAAGTTGGCATATCTCTTATAGGGATCAAAATCCCCACTCCTCAAAGGACCTTTTCCATGAACCAAAAAGGAAGCAGGAAAATTTGGTTCCACAAGTCCCATGGGTTTTCTGGAGACAGTGACCCCCACAGCAGAGGAGGGAGCTCTTATAATGGACATCGCCCCAGGGCAGAGGTGGTCAGCAGAGTCAAGGCTTCAGAGGTCTTTCTCTGAGAAGCCTTTTCAGCACTCCTAAATTGTTACCCAACTGCTTTGCTTTGGAGCTTTAGAGGCAGTCAGGAGGAACTTATCCATTCATCCAACAACCTGGATATATGTCACTGAAGGCAAATAGAGGCAGAGGATCATAACCAGGGGCTACTTCATTCCCTTACACTGTCCCCCTTAACCCATCATGTTTCCCGATGTCCCACCCTTTCAAAGGGAAGTGGCCACTTCAGAAGTAAATAAGCTTTAACCAATTGAGTCATCACAGAGGCGCCACCAGACCAAGATGCTCCTGAGTTTATTCATTAAAGCTATTTCTGGACCTAAGTTACCTGAACAAATTTGTAAGAAGAACAAAATTCCAGATGGTCACAATACATTCCATTCTTCCTCTACACAGGGAGAGTGACTGGATGTGCTTGATAGATCTTCATGATGTTAACTGCCATATTAAGATGGATTGAAATTCCAAGAAGTATTTTCACTTCTGGGTAGGAGCCAGTCTTTTTCAATTTAGAACTCTGCTTTTTGTTCTTACCACAGCCCCTGGGGTGTTCATCAGGTGTGTGGCAATGGCAGCAGCTCATCTTGTAATGCAGGGTTTCTGGGTGTTTCCTTATTTGGATGACTGACTAATCACTGCCCCTACCAGGGATCTACTCATCCAAGCCTGGGACTCATTGCACCACCTCTGTTCAAACTAGGCATTATGGTGAATTTAGCAAAGTCCAAAATTTGCCCAACTCAGTCTTTATAGTTCATAGTTGCTCAGTTGAATACAAAGCTCCAAATTGTAAAACTTTCCCAAACAAGGATTACATCCATTCACTAACAAGCTTTGGCAGTCTTGTCCTGTCAGAAGCCACCAGCAAAAACAGTTCTCCACCTTCTAAACTCCATGGCAGCGTTGATCACCTTGGTTCCCCTGGCCAGGTATTCCATGCAAGTTTTGCAGTGAATTCTTGCGGTCCAGTGATCTGTAAGACAGCAACCCATGTCTTTTCTGAAATCCTTAAAAAGATTTTCAAGACACATATCCAGTAGTGGTTGGAGTATCCTTGTGTTTCACAAGAACATCCTTCAGTCTTCCTTCTCTTCAAGCCACAGTGACCACAGATACTTCCTACTTGGGGTGGGGGGCATCACCTGGGAAAGACAGTCCAAGGTACATGGTCACAATGAGAGGTCAGCTACAGATCAGTGTCTTGGAGATGAGACCATTTCTCCTAGCACTGCAGGCTTTTCAGTACTCTATTCCCATGGATGTCGTTTCTGTCCATTCAGACAACATGGCAGTCATGTGGTACATCAGGAAACAGGGAGGAACCAGATCATATTCATTATGTCAGGAGACCATGAGAGTAGGGCAGTGTGGTTATCTTCTCACCTTTATTAGCAGTGCATATTCTGGGGAAATCCAATGTGGTAGTTAACAGATTGAGCAGATTTGTCCTTCTCCCTCAAAGTGGTTGCTCAATCCAGTAGTCACGGCCATTAGAGATGACCTTGCAGCAATCTGTTGCATCTTCCCACAGCATCAGGTTCACAAGTTCTTCACGCTGATCCCCTGGGGGCACCCACAATTGACCCCAGGACTCCTTTATGCCTTCCCTCCCACACCTTTAATTCCGAAATCTTTACAGATAGCAATGGTGAAGAAGATCACAGTCATCCTCAAAATGTTCTACTGTCCTTGACATATGTGGTTTCCCTTCATCTGGGCATCATCTAGTACACTCTTCTAGGGTGCTGGAATCAGCTTCAGATCTACTCTCTCACCTGCTGGGGCTGCCTTACTTGGGCATTCAATCTCTCAAGTAGACCACATGGTTTCAACAATTCCAGTGATGGCTAGACAGTCCAGGTTTTCATCCTCAGTCATTCCTATCTTGACTTCTCAGAAACTTTCAACATGTAAGATTTGCACTCTAGAATAGATTCACACAGATACAGAAAAACAGTCCTTAACTAATATCACTATATTTTCCTGATTGATCTAAAGAATTACTATTCCCTGGTCACTTACTAGAGCAAGACAAGATGAAGTAGGTAAGGGGTCCTTCTTTGTCATAGTCCAAAAACAGAGTGGCTTGAGACCTCAGTCTTATCCAGTATTAAAATATCATTACAACGCAGGCTTACAGAGTGACATCACACACATCTGGTCATATGACTTCTGGTTCCCACACTACCCCCTTGGCTAGAAGCTGCCAGGATTTAGCACATATGTGTCAAAAATACACACAGACATAGAGCTTTTGCTAAGATCTGTTGCAACTTCGGGAAGTCATAAAACAATTCCAACCTTCCACCCTTCCAGAGTAGCAATTAGTTCCCTATCTTTGTGGTGAATACATAACCTTTGTTTTTGCATGCATGCAGCACTAACCGATAACCGATACAGCATGTATTCCGTCCAAACTAGAAAGTCCTGTGTCATAAGCAGTGCAAACATAAACCACCCAATATTAAAACATTTGCCTTTCAACTATTTTATCCCTCCTGGTGCCCTTTCTTAATTTCCAGTTCCCCAAAGCCTGCTGGTCTCCAAACCTGATCGTTGTTCAGCGCTGGAGAGGTGCGGTGTTATACTGCTGCCAAAGAGATTTTTTTTTCTTGTATTTATGCCTTGACCCTGCTGTCTCTCCCACATGCAAAATGTGCATTGATGGAGCAGTGGCGTCCTGGGGATATCTGCTGGTTCATTCCAAATCTGCTGTGGCAAATTCTGTAACCATGCCCGAACTTTACTAATTGAGAGCAGCACTACCAACAAGGACCCCTCCCCCAAGGTAGATGCTCAAGCACAATGTC
This sequence comes from Protopterus annectens, assembly GCF_019279795.1. Classification (NCBI taxonomy): domain Eukaryota; kingdom Metazoa; phylum Chordata; order Ceratodontiformes; family Protopteridae; genus Protopterus; species Protopterus annectens. The sequence goes on along the minus strand of NC_056750.1, from coordinate 71,702,867 downwards.
ACACTTATTATTCCCCTAGCTTCTTCTTCAAGAGCAGAATCGTCCGCTAGCCGAACCAGGGTCTCTTGGGCTTCAGTCAGAGCTCCTTCCCTGTGCACTACAGATATGGCATGAATATCATAAACTTCAGAAGGTTAGCTTCTGTCATTTACCCCCACCCCTTTTCTCTTGATCTCTTACTTTATGACCCTCCACTAGCATTTTATCCTATTGTCTTTTATTTGTATGATTTCTGAGTTTATCTGCACTTGAAGCATTAGTTCATATGTAACTTGCAGTATGCTGAATATTCATTGATTTGGTTTTAGTACATTCATGTCACCTCTTTGTTTTTTTTGTTTTTTTGCTTCAGAACATTGTCTGTGTACATGGAATAAATGTTAATTGTAACTCTGTTAAAGTGGTCTAAGTTTTGTTTTTGTAACTGCTGGGATACTCAATGTTAGGTCCAATTTGAAAGCAGTCTGCTTATGTCTGACAGGCCTCATATATGCAACAACAATTCAATAAATACATTTTAATTCATTAACACCTATGTTGTGTGGAAGGTCACACCTTTAGCAGCCTACACACATCTTGCATTCCAGGTCATTTTCTGAAAAATAAAATTAAAAGAGGTAAGATAAATATAAATGTTTTGTAAACAATACCAGGCATTAAGACTATACAAATAACTATATTATTAGTTAGAAGTATTCTTTAGAGTGGTAATAGTCAATGAATCCATAGTCTTTGTATAAAGTATAGTGTACTAGAGTACACACAAGCCAGCAATTATATTCTTGCTAAACGTTTACAAACACATTTTCTTGTCTTGGAAACTTTACTATGTAGACATATATTGTTAGAACATTTTTGTTAACCAGACATAAGCTATCACGTGACAACAAGAAATTCCTCTATAAGTGCATTTTTATTGATATATTTGCATAAATATGAAAACATATGCTTAACTGTATAATTACCAATACTAGTACCACTGAATATCTGTCAAAATGTTCCACATACAGTGCAGATATCAAAAATGGTTTTCTTTAACAATGTCTAAGGTTTCACCTGATGTCATGCAAAAGTCTTTAAGTCGCTTAGTTTTTAAAGGATTAAGTAAAAAGTAATGTCTTTTAGCTTTTCCCGGTTAGGGGTTGCCACAGCGGACCTCCAGTCCACTAATGATTGGCAGTGGATTTTTACGGTGCCGAGTTGCCAGCCCGACGCCCAACCTTCAAGGAAGGCACACCCATTCACGCATGCACCTACCTGCATGTATTCAGACGTCACTCGACTGCGGGGAGGACATGCAGACTCCACACAGAAGGCGCTCCAGCTTTGAATCGAATGGGGGAACCTCTTGCTGTGAGGCTGCACCACCGCGGGCCCTTTTTAAAGTATTAAGTACATGTGGAAATATTCCTTATTTTCATAATTACTAGCAAACAGTTAATAGTATCTCAGCTATAGTAAATGGAAACTGAGAATTAATTTTTCTGTTTTCCAGATGGCATAACACACTGTACCCCTCAATAACACATATGGCGGTCAGCTCTGAAAATATGATCATAAGTATAAATAGTAAATGACAAACTGGATTAACTTTTCTACTGCAGGACATCCTAGTTTAATAGTCTTACTGACATTTTGTTAATATCCTTGCACTTTCTAATACTGCCTGCTTGTAGCTGGTAAGTCACATAGTTAAAGAAGCCAAACTCCAGAAAGGTCTGGATGCCATATGGTGTCATGGGCATTAACTGGAAGTATACAAAGGTGTTAGAGGCTTGAATGAGTTAAAAATATTGATAGCTGTGCTTGTATTTTTCTGCTACACATTACATATACAACTAAACGCATTTATCAACATTTCTGAGAGTACCTGTAGTGGAAATAAAGCTCATGTACTGTTTGTATTTCTTAATATCTTTTTGAATAACTTCATAAGTAGATAAAATCCCAGACTTAGAAAGTTCACCAGTGTTGAGTGGTACACTTGCAGTAGGAACAGTAACAGAGCTAGATGCAGTGGTAGTCTTGCTCAGAAATATTACTGTCTGTGTTAGACTAACCTGTCCATAATTCTTAGGGCCTTCATGATCCCCACAAAATGTGTGTACGTCAGCTTCTTAGGTGCTTATAGCCTGTAATATAGGAGCCTTTCACAGTGGTTGAGCTTTGAGCCCTAACTGCTGATTTTGAAGTATCAGATTTTGGCCAAAATTTAAATAAGTAAAATGCCTCTTTCCAGGTGATCATCATCTCACAGCTTTGTGTCATGATATTTACATACATACTGCTTAAGTGGCAAGCTTGTAATATATCTTTTTAGTAACTTGGCAAGCCCACTAGGTACAGGTGTTTTCTTAACAGAATGACCTGTAAGAACTAACTTGTTTATTTATTTAATGTAGGTATGTATTTGTTTTTTTATCTTCACAATTTTTACCCAGGTAGGTACTTTGATCTGTGGATCTTGTTCAGGTATGACTCTCGCCATGTAAGCAGCATATCACATTATGATTAAAGTGACGATAGTCCATTAAAGATATACGTAATGCAGACATATTACAATGTAATAAGTAATATTTACACTTACATATTGTAAGTTAAGAAATGTTAGCATGTAATAATTGCCCAGTTACTATAAGGTGCTGAAGGCAAGTTAGAAAAATAAGTAACTATTTTTAGTGGCCAGTGGAGTTGAGAATAATATACCCAGAAGGTGGGATGGATGGTAGTAGGTGGTGTTGGGAGAAAAAAGAAGTCAGAAGGAATGTATGTTTTAGCAGAGGGAGTAAGTACCTGAAAGGAGGGTAGTTTATAGCTTACAGTCTGATGGGGGTGGATAAGTACGGATAGGTAGAGTTGGTGGTGTCACCTGCTGTTCATAAGGGTAATGTTTGGTGAAGTTGCTGTTTGTGCAGGGAGTATAGTGGGAGTGAAGTGTGGTAACCTGATAAAGGTCAGTTAGTCTTGAAGGCTAGGTTAAGGACCTGATAAAGGCCGGTTAGTCTTGAAGGCTAGGTTAAGGACCTGATAAAGGTCGGTTAGTCTTGAAGGCTAGGTTAAGGACCTGATAAAGGTCGGTTAGTCTTGAAGGCTAGGTTAAGGACCTGATAAAGGTTGGTTAGTCTTGAAGGCTAGGTTAAGGACCTGATAAAGGTCAGTTAGTCTTGAAGGCTAGGTTAAGGACCTGATAAAGGTCGGTTAGTCTTAAAGGCTAGGTTAAGGACTTGATAAAGGTCTGTTAGTCTTGAAAGCTAGGTTAAGGACCTGATAAAGGTCGGTTAGTCTTGAAGGCTAGGTTAAGGGGGAGAGTAGATGGATGAGGAGAAAGTCGAAAAAACAAACTGTAGAGCCTAGATCACTAGGTGGCTTGCAAACTGGCTCACAGATAGAACCCACAGTGTGAAAGTAGCCAGCCTCAAGTCAGACTGCAGACCAGTCACGAGTGGAGTCACACAGGGTTTAGTCCTGGGTCTTCTCCTGTTTGATATCTACTTCTCTGAAGTCCAGGCCAACACAAAGGGACTCTGGCTGACAAAGTTCGCAGACAGTTGCAAGTTGGGAGGTATTATTAACTCCCCAAGTGATGTTGACATCCTACAAAAAGGCCTCACTGAGACCAACGACTGGTGTAAGAGCCATGGCCGTAAACTCAGTGCCAAAAAATGTGTCGTTACCCCCCTTGGGAAAAACCCAGTTCCCTTGAATTACCACATCAGTGGTAGTCCACTGAACACAGAGGGTTGTATAAGAGATCTGGGAACACAGGCTGACAGCAACCTCTCTTTTGACCACCACATTGCCACTGTGGTCAGAAAGTCCTTCTATTTGGCACATCTCATTACTAAGGGTTTTGCATCCAGGAAGAAAGAGTTCATTGTCTCCCTCTACTCTTCCCTCATTAGGCCAGTCATCGCGTACAATGCCCCATTTGGCATGTACCACACTAGACACCTGCAACAACTGGAGAGACCACAAAAGTATCTCACAAAGAGGATCCTAGGCCTTAAAAACTTGTTCTATATGGACAGACTCAAAAAACTCCCAACTATTCTCCGTCTCATATCGCCTACTTAGAGGCGATCTCTGCTTGACTTACAAAGCCATGTCTGACCCATCTCTGTAAGAAATGCTACATCTAAAGTAATCCCAATCCCTCCGCACCACACAATCCAGAGACCTCAACCTCATTACCACAATCAACAGAACATGCTGGAGGGACAGGTTCATAACCCAGAGACTCCCCATGCTATGGAATAGACTTCCCATACATGTCAAGCAGAGCACTTCACTGGTCCTCTTCAAGAGAAATCTTAATGAGTGGATGGGAAATATAAAATTCACCGCAGGGATCACTCTTGTGGCTTTACTCGACAGAGGTACTGGGAACTAAGGTCAGGTGGCATGATGCCAGGGTAATCCTATGGGCTAGGCTTGTAAAGGCCCCAGGGTCATTAGCCTAGTACACACCTATGAACCTGTATAGTGTAGTACACGCCTATTAACCCTGTATAGTGTAGTACACACCTGTGAACCTGTATAGTGTAGTACACACCTATGAACCTGTATAGTGTACACTTTGAGATGGGACAGAATAAGTTAGTGCAGTTATAGATGACCATCAAGTAAGCAGGTAGATACTGAAGTAAGAAAACCTGAATTACAGGACAAAATAGATTACTGGCTCATAGCTGTGAATTGTGACACTGTCTTGCTATGGCCATGTTGTATTACAGGGAAGTCTACTTTCAGATACAGTTGTGGACCGTTTTGTCTCATTCCCATGATGTACAGTGCTATAGAGCAACATTCTTTGAGTAGATTGTCGGTATACTCACCTAACCTGTAAATACTTCTGTCAAGTAACAATTTTCTTTTCAAACCAGTAAGACCCTGTAGGCACAGAAGTGACCAAGGAGCTTTGATCTTAAGCAGTTTGCTTTTCTCAGAAGCCCTCCGTATGGAGTCAGACCCAGTATGCCTGGCCTGTAGGCTCATTTGTTAAGCACACTGCAACCTTTGTGCACATCAGTTTATCAAAGTACTCCAGCCTAGCCCACAAAATCCTTCATAGGGTAACATTTTGTAACAGTTTACAGAAGACTATTATCAGGAGTGCTGCAAACTTCTGTTGCACTGACAGAATCTTAACTGGCCCAGCCCTGGAAAGGTGAACTCTTTGCTACGTCTTTGGGATAGAAGGCTGTAACCTGGACTGCAGCTCAGATGTCCTGGGTTCACTTAGAGGCCCGGGCAGTAGAAAACCACCATTTGGGTAGGAAGAGAAATGAAGACGCGGTGTATGACCACCTTTCTCAGTGAGTAGGTAAGGGGCATGCCGTGGGGGTAGAAAGAAAAACAGCAGTCACTACAGTGGGGATGGGAGACCTGAGGGGACCTGTCCCCTCACAAGAGGTGTGGCTGCTTGAGTAGCTGTGTCACCCAAATAAACATGTGGCAAATGCATGCGTGCCTGTTGTACTCCCGTCTGTGGAGTACTCATCACTGCATAAAGGCTAAAACAAGGGCTGCATAGCAAATGGCCACACATTAGTTTGTAGTTAAGTACTAGGTTAGCTGCCATTGTGGGCCACTGTAAGCCTATCTAGTTTCCCTTTTTGTAGTCAAAGTAACCAATCCAATTTGGTTGTAGGTTTGTCGTACTCATCCCATGGTTGATAATTTCATATTATTTCTAATGAAAATAACTGGAGTCATCCTGTAGATAATTTGAGGGCATACATGCATGGGATAAAGCATTTAGGAGGTGCCTCTGTCCATTAGTACCAAACTTTGTCTCGCAACCATAGATCCAAGTTGCATTTGATTACTGAGAGGGATGAACTTTATTTTATGTGGATAGGGAGTCTGTTCCACAGCAGCAGTATCCAATACGAAATGCGCCAGTCTCTCCGCAGCGTTCTGCTGAAGTTGGAGAAGAGGTGTAGAGCCCCAGACTGAGTATTGCTGATGCCATGTGACTTGTTGATGTGAAGTAAATCCATCAGTAATGGGATGGAGGATGCCTTGTATGGCAGACACAGGTCACCTCTTAGCAGTCTGTAGGACAGTGAGTACAGTGACAGGCTTTGAGTCTGTCCATGTAGGACGTATTGTTTAGGCCTTGTATTCTTTTAGTAAGGTATGGCTGTGGGTGTTGCAGTTGTTGCATGTGATTGGACAGACATGTGCCAAAGGGAGCATTATATTCACTGATTGGCCTAATGAGTTACCGACTAGTATCCAGTTAGTATCCAAGTCACCAGTTAGTGCTTGTGTGATGGCTGAGCTGCAGTCTGGCCTCACCTTATCAAAAACTGAATGGGCAAAATGCATGCATAAAGCAAAAAAAATGAAAAATCATTCTTTGAATTTTATGTAAAATGTACTTGAAATTTCATACCACCTTGTATTTTATGTGTTTTGTGACATCTGTAGTTTCTCTGTGCAGTTAACAAGTCCCGTTATTCTTCTGCTGAAGCAGGTGGGGTATTACCTGGAGCCATTGTACTTCGGTTTGCTTCAAATATGTCTCTTTTTCTTCCTCTTTATCTGTTTCTAAAAGAGAAAGAACAGTTTTGTGAGAGTGACTTAATAAAACTGTAAATGCATATGTGTATATTGTAATATGTTTATCCCAATTTTATCTGCAGACATGGTCTGTCCAAATTTTTCTCTTGTCGAGGAATTGCATTAGCAGTGGAGTACTTTTGGAATCGAGGTCACCGCAATGTCACGGTTTTTGTTCCCAGCTATCGGAAGAAGAAAGATGATAAAATTAAGGGTATTTTCTCAAACTTTTTTCTGTCATTTTCAAGTTAGCTTTGATGGCACCTTCTGGGTAGAGAAGCTGACTGTCCCGATTTTCACAGACTGTGTTAATTTAGATTGCTTTGTCTTTATGGAGTACATAGTACATGCCTTGATACTGTAGTATGTTGCAGAAAGAAGTTGTATTTTATCTGAAACGGTGAGATATGATAATAAACAACAGAACTAACTGATTCTTGCTCATTATTTTGATAAAATAGCAGAGTTTTTAAATTGTTTTCTGTCTGTGCAAAGTCTGTCTATCTAAGATTGGTGGAATAGGACACAGTGTTCTATTTTCATTAATATTAGTAAAGAAAATTGTATTACTTTGGTTGTGATCTTTATAAGTCGAAATAATTTTGTATTGATGCTAGTAACCAACCAAACAGAATCTATGTTTACACCCAACCCCACACTCCCTTACGCGCCACTCCCCCATACCTCACCCTCTTGCATCTACTCACCCATACTCCCTAACACTAACAATATTTACCCCACAATGTCTCCTCCAACTCCCATCTCATCTCCAAAACCTAGACCATTCTGCTAACTCATACCTCCACTTGTCATACTTTATCTCCTCACCTCCTATGAACACTGCCTACCTACTTCTCAATATCCTACATCCAGTACCACTACTAGCTTAGATACCACTATCCCACACCATTACAACCCTACCTTTTCTCTAATTCTTCTACCCCAAAACCTCTTCATCCCGTAAGAGCTACCTACATTAACCCTAGCACTAAATACTATCATCAACTCCTACTAAAAATCCACAAACTAGTAAGGAAGTCTCAACCAACACTTATAGCAGATGGGGATATCCACCCTAGCCCAGACCCAACCTTACCTGATACCACTAGCTCCACAAATGTCACTGTCTCCAATCTACGGAGCTCATGTAATGTCCCTAATTCACTACTAGTCTGTCACCTAAAGATCAGAAGTATAAATAATAAAATTCACTATATACATGCCCTTCTGGACATGCACTCCCCTGACCTATTATGTCTTACTGAAACCTGGCACAAACCCTCTATCCCTAATAATGAAATTATACCCCCCAACTACAATATAATATAGCAATAACCCACGCCTGGGTGTGGGTAATGCTGGATTTACCCACGGTTGGCGTGGTTTGATCCCGATGGCAAAGCCCGAGGGACCAAACAAAGCCAACCGTGGGTAAATCCAGCATTACCCACACCCAGAAGTGGGTTATTGCTATTATACAATGACATTATGTAAGAAAAGAAATAGTTAATTTGGCATTGTATAATGCCTCTTTACTGCCCTTCCGCAGCTGTCTGGTATTCTGCGGCAGTTCTGATGTACTGCGCATGCCTACACAGTACATCAGAGCTGTGGGCAAAAGCACTGTTTCGCTATGTTAAATGAGTTTAACATAGCGAGACAGCTTTAAAATAAGCAACGGATATCTCCGTTGCTTATTTTAAAGCTGTCTCGCTATGTTAAACCCATTTAATATAGCGAGACAGCTTTAAAAAAAGCAACGGAGATCGCAAGATCTCAGTTGCTTTTTACACACTGTGTCGCTATGTTAAACTAGTTTAACATAGCGAGACAGCGTTAAAAAAAGCAACGGAGATCTCCGTTGCTTTTTTTAAACCTGTGTCGCTATGTTAAACTCTTTTAACATAGCGAGACAGTGTTTTATACTAACGGAAAAAGTCCGGGCGACCGGACCTTTTTCCGTTAGTATATTGAGGGATTTACAACGGGCACGCTGGTTGGGCTGGCCAATCAGCGTGCAGGTTTTACGGGAGGAATTGTATAATATAGCAATAACCCACGCCTGGGTGTGGGTAATGCTGGATTTACCCACTGTTGGTGTGGTTTGATCACGAGGGTGAAGCCCGAGTGGCCAAACAAAGCCAACCGTGGGTAAATCCAGCATTACCCACACCCAGAAGTGAGTTATTATTATATAATGACATTATTTAAGAAAAAAAAAAATTACTTTTCTTAAATAATGGCATTGTATAATGCCTCCTTGCTGCCCTTCCGCAGCTGTCTGGAATTCTGCGGCAGTTCTGATTTACTGCGCATGCCTACGCAGTACATCAGAGCTGTGGGCAAAAGCAACGGAGAAAGCAAGATCTCCATTGCTTTTTAAAAACTGTTTAGCTATGTTAAATGAGTTTAACATAGCGAAACAGCTTTAAAAAAAGCAACGGAGAATCTCCGTTGCTTTTTTAAAGCTGTCTCCCTATGTTAAACTTGTTTAACATAGCAAGACAGTGTGAAGCAACGGAGATCTTGCGTTCTCCGTTGTTGTAAAAAAAAAAAAAGAGTTATAGTAAGGGAAAAAGTCCGGGCGACCGGACCTTTTTCCATTACTATAACTCTGATTTACAGCGTGCATGCTGACCAATCAGCGCGCACGTTTTTGAATATTTAATGGAGGGTCGTTGTATAATAAGACTTGACCGGCAAAGCAGGAAAGATGGTGATGTAGCCATCATGTACAAATGCACTCTACAAGTATCCACTATGTGTATCCCACAATGCCTGATAACTAGGAACTCTGAAACACTCATAATAAATGTCCAGCTTAACAAAGTCAAAGCTATCAACATAGGATGTATCTACATTCCCCCCAGATGACAACATAGTGACCTTAGAAAGTACCCTCCAATGGCTATCCACTACCCACCCCCAAGAAACTATTATTCTAGGAGACTTCATTATCGATTGGAAAACCTGTTCATCCAAGTTCCCCACCACCCACATTAACTTATGGCTTCTCCCAAATTATAACTTTCCCTAACAGAATCAATAAGCCCAACAATAAAGAAAGCATCCTAGATTGGATACTAATAAACAACAAACCCCAGTTATATAAATGAAGCACCCTACTGGAGGACATGAGTGACCACTTCCTAACCTATATAACCAGAAAAAGGAATGACATGCCTCAGCAAAATAGCCTTAAAACCATTAGAAACACAAAAAACTGTAACCTCACTAAATTCCAGACCGAATTTAAGTCATGCAATTGGTCCAAACTAAAGCTACTTCTCCTTGACAAAGCAGTCTCACACTTCAATGTTACATTCCTGGCCATCTTAGACAGGCATGCTCCCAAAAGAAATATCAAAACCAAAAGCAAAATAGCTCCATGGCTAACCAAAGGTACTAAACAAAAGCTAACTGCAAGGAACGCAACATGGACCTCCTGGAGATCCACCAAATCCTGACAGGACCACATTAGATACAAACAATTTTGAAACGAGGCAAAAAAAATCCACTCTGCTAGGCAAACAAGAGTGACCACTTCCTAACCTATATAACCAGAAAAAGGAATGACATGCCTCAGCAAAATAGCCTTAAAACCATTAGAAACACAAAAAACTTTAACCTCACTAAATTCCAGACCGAATTTAAGTCATGCAATTGGTCCAAACTAAAGCTACTTCCCCTTGACGAAGCAGTCTCACACTTCAATGTTACATTCCTGGCCATCTTAGACAGGCATGCTCCCAAAAGAAATATCAAAACCAAAAGCAAAATAGCTCCATGGCTAACCAAAGGTACTAAACAAAAGCTAACTGCAAGGAACGCAACATGGACCTCCTGGAGATCCACCAAATCCTGACAGGACCACATTAGATACAAACAATTGAGAAACAAGGCAAAAAAATCCACTCTGCTAGGCAAACAAACCGACTATATCAACTTAAAGAAAAAGCACAAAAATCAGCTACAAATTTTGGTCAGGCCTTAATAAACTGCTCATTCTAGGTAAATCCCCAACCCCCACCCCTTCAGCTGCCTTACATCTATCCCCTAAGGCCTTAATAAACTGCTCCATCCAGGTAAGTCCACAACCCCCACCCCTTCAACTATCTTACATCTACCCCCTAAGTCCTTAATAAACCTGCTCCATCCAGGTAAATCCACAACCCCCACCCCTTCAACTACCTTACATCTACCCCCTAAAAGTGTAGCAGAGGCCTTTAATACTTTCTGTACAGAAACAGTTCAGTCCCTAGCTAATAACCTACCTCCCAACTCCTCAAACACCACCTCACCCACTCCTGATAATTTACTTCCCTTCAAATTTGATCCAATCCCCACAGACTATATTAAATCCCTACTTAAGAAACTCAAACCCACCACCCTTGCAGCAGACATACTCCCTGCAGAATTTCTCCAAAAGGCCGCTAATGAAATAGCATACCCTATCTCCATCTTAATCAATCGTACTATCCGCGAATCCTATGTCCCCTCCATCTGGAAAATCTCCCACATTATTCCACTTCACAAAGGGGGCAATTCCACTGAACTCTCAAACTATAGACCTATAGCCATCCTATCTCCCTTAGCCAAAATAATGGAAAAATGTATACATAAGCAAATTCTGACTGACCTTATCCAGAACAATCTCCTAGCCCCATCCCAGCATGGATTTAGACCTGCCCATAGTACCACAACAGCACTTCTCTCCTTCTCCCATACAATAAATCAAATAATCGCAACATCCTCTCCTCTGCCCTCTTTCTCGACCTATCCAAAGCATTCAATATGATGAATCACCACCTACTCCTAGACACACTAAATTCATTCAGCCTAAACAACCTAGTAATCAACTGGTTCCACTCTTACCTGCAAGGCAGACAACAAGCAGTGTTATGGAAAAACAATCTATCCCCTCTTCTTCTAGTCACCCTTGGTGTACCCCAAGGATCCATATTAGGCCCCCTCCTTTTCTCCATATTCATCAATGACCTACCCAAAGTCATCCCAGAGGCAATCTGTATTCAGTATGCAGATGACTCTACCCTTATCTCTTCTGCCACCACCCCCTCAGAACTACAATCCCTATCCCAAATCATCTTCAACAAATAAGAGGACTGGCTCAATAATCACCATCTCCTATTGAATCCAAACAAAACCAAGCTACCACTTTTCTCCCCCACCCATAGATTCACATCACCAAATATTACAGTCTCATCTAACAGTGGCACCATAATCTCTCCAGACCCATCCACAAAACTTGTTGGTGTAATAATAGATAATAACCTAACATTTGACACTCATATAGACAAAACCATTAAAACAGTTAACAAAAAAACTAGGCTCCTTGTATAGGATTAAACCATTCCTAACCCCATCTACCAGAACAGCCATAGCTCGGACACATCTCCTATCAACCCTTCTCTATGCCTCACCCATCTTTGTAAACCTACGGAAATCAAACCTAAACAAAATAGGTAGCTGCTATAACAATATAGCTAGATTCGGCACAGCCACAGCCTACAGAACCCATCACTGTCTAAATCTTCAAACACTAGACTGGCTAGAACTACCCAATCAACTCCAGTACAACAAACTCATAGTTATTCATAAAATCCTGTACCAACCTAACAGTACACCCATTCTGACGAATATTACACCCCCTACAGCAACCTAGCATCCCTCTGCTCATCCAACAAAATGCAATTGCAATCTGCCAAGCCAACAACTCAGCCGGAGAATCATTATTCTCCAAATCAGCTGGCAGAAAATGGAACACGCTTCCTCCAGATCTTAACACTATAACCTCCTTACCCCAATTCAAAATATCCGTAAAGAATCACCTAAACAAGCATTGGCTATGTCCATGTCTAAACCCAGACTAACCCAATATACATACAACCCTAGTAGGTAAACTATGCAATATAAACAACGTCCTTATCCTGTATGAATAAACTTTCTAAACCAAACCCACCCGACTATTTATACTTCTCAACCACCTTTAGAACAACACTAACTAAATCTAACCTAACTAGCTATCCTAACCATTCTCATACCTTGTATTTAACTCTTCTATAGCAGCCTGTTACCCTAGCCATTCCAAGCACGTTTTTAACCCTTCTACATCTAATTTCCAGTAACTCCCCTTCTTAACTGACCAACTTTTTTCTCCTGGTTGTCATTCATGACATCAATCTAGGTATCATGCCATTCTATACACTCACATCTTGTCCAATAATTTCTGTACATATTTCATACTATAAACCTATAAAGATCTTAAACTTCAATGTAACCATGTATATATATAATCACCTTTTTAAAATTTTACATTTTTTTTCAATGTAACCATGAATATTGATTGTCATCTTTTGTACATGTGGAGCTTTTCTCCCCGGGCCTCCGCTGAAAATGGACATGCAACCAGTCGGACTCTCCCGGTTAACAAATGTAAAATAAAATAAAATAAATAAAAATAAATAGTAGCTGATATTTGTTAGAAGTTGGCATTTGACTGTTTTGCTGTTATAGGATGAAGCAAAACTGATTATGCTCAATAAAAAATGCCTTTGTTGAAATAAGATCACTTTGCCGTCATTGTTTTGTAGAGCAAGTATGTTTGGTTAGAGAAATTGTTTTAGGGTTTCTTTCTAAACTGAAATTCACGACAGTAGCAGCTTGTAATCAGTTGAAACATTCAGAGAGATTTGTAAAGTAGTAACAGGGTAGATGGTGAGAGAGCCTGTCAGTTGTCCGAGCACTCCATCAAGTGATGATGCCACAAAGTTAATTCAGCACTAGTGAAGTTTGCCCTTTACCCTACTATTGTGTGACCATGGAGCTGGAATATGTAAGAATGAGGGGTGGAGGATGTCCCCTACAGATGGTGAGTGTAGAGGGGCTTGTCCCCTTACCAAAAAAAAAAAACTTGTGTTATCCTGAAACTCGCTTTCAGTAAGTTGTTTTTTGAAGCTTCAGCACTTGCTTAAAAGTTCTTTCAGTTCTCAGCATGATTCCAGTGGAGAGAGGGTGGCAAATCTAAGGTCTGTGCTGTGGCTCTGATGTCAGTTTTCATTCTGTCCTTAACTTATGGGTTTGGATCCGATCCCTCTGATCCAACTCAGCTGTTACAAAAGCTCGTGGCAACCGGAAAACTCTCGAGCTACTCCCTTACCCACAGTGCACCAGCACTAAGTACCTCAGATCTCATTTCTCACTTCCACCAAAAGTGAGTGACTCTTTATAATTAAGATAAGTGAATCCTTTTTTCACTATTTTTCCCTTTTTTGTTCTTGTGTACTTCTTCTGTACTATTGTTAGTACTCTCTCCCCGCCTTACACTTTAGAGTGTAGTTTTCCTCCTTTAATACCATCGTTGGTAGTCTTTCCCCTTTTTTTCTTATATATATATATATATATATATATATATATATATATATATATATATATATATTTTTTTTTTTTCTGATCTTTTTATTAACATACCTTTCTCTGTATCAGTATGGCAGAGAAATCGTAAATGCAGTCGTAAAATTCTGCTTTCAAATGTGCATTCTTGATCTGTTTACTGTTTAGGACCTCATCATCTCTGTTTGTCACTCCTTCAACCCTACAGCTCTGGTGGAGCATAAGAATAAATTAATTTTTAAATGGTTGCTTCCTTCCTCCTTTTCTGAGGCCTTATCTGGAGCTTCCCCTGAGAAAACTAAAAAGACCATTTCTCCCAGTACCTCAACGGTTTCTACTAAATCATCTGGGAAATCAAAGAAAAGACCTCTTTCAGATCCAACTGACTCATCAGATACTAAAAACAAAGTTACAAATTATCGAATCCGACTTCACACTCAGATCCACGACATCTAACTAAGGAGCTATCAGATTCAACTTTGCAACTGGACCTGAAGCTTAAGAGGCCTAGGCATTTATCAGATCAGACTTCTCTGCATCCAACACCAAAAATGTCGATCGCACGGCTCATTCCACGCCCCTTCCAAGGACCAGATACTCTCCTTCAGTGGACCCTTTTCCAGTCAGGGTCCCTTCTCCATTTTTGGAGAGACCTAGGTCTCCTTCCCTTGTGTCATGTGGATTGGTTAGTGAGAAGAATTCCCTCGGGGCAGTCTCTGTCAAGTGTTCCATTGGCTCCTACTCATTTTGGTCAGGAGATCCGACCTTCCACTACTTCCCCTGTGCAAGTTCCTCCTCCAACTCCATACTCGATCTGGGGGATATTGGATCCGAGTTGTCCGAGTCTGTCTGTATCGGATCTGAGAATATCTTTATCCGTGGATACGAAGTTTATTCTGAGCTCTTCGGTTACATTGGATCCAGAGAGCTCTTGGAGCCAGAGCTGCCCTGTCAGGTCCAGAGAGTCACAGACGACTCCAAAGTTCTCGGAGCTGCCTCTACATCTCTTTGTCTCAGCAGAAGGTAGTTCGGCTCCAGCTTCAGCCTTGGGGGAGTTCTCCTTTGAGCAAGGAGGGGCTTCGGTCCAGATGCTTGTCCTTACAGATCCGAGATGCTGTTCCTCTCTGGGGGAATCTGCCTTTGAGATCATGGAGAGAGCCTTGTCAGCATCCTGGATAAAGATGGATGTCCTTCAAGGATGTATCTGCAGTCATAACATATGGGTTGTCCTGCCTCAGGCAGCCCTTCGGTCGGCCGAATTCCAAAGTCTGGGTCTGGCCTCGGCTGATGTCACACTTTCCCCGACGTCAGAGCGTCTGGGGTATAAAAGCATCAGCCGACGCCATTTTCCTCAGTCTTGCGTTCCCTTTCCCTTGGGTTCTCAGTCTGCAGACTAGCCACCTCTTTACTTAGGGTCTCATCTACCCTTTATATAGGGACAGCCAATAATGAAACCCCAGGCTTCCCAGCAGCGTCTTTCCACCTCTTCTGATACGTCCCCGGATCATCCCACCGAGTACATCCCTAAGGTGAGACCGTGCAAAAGGAAGCACTTAGACTGTCCTGAGGAGTCAGTTACAGAAGACACAGACTTTGATGAAAGTGAAGGGTCCCCACAGTCACCTCCTGAAAATGACCACTTTGGAGACATCCTTGAAATCCTGAAACAAAGAGGTGGCTCGAAGTCCAGCAACCCTTTGCTGGAGCAGTCTTTTTTCCTGGAGGCATTCGGTGCCAACCACTGTACCTCCTGGGTGACTCCACCTGCCAATGACCTCATAGATTTGATCTCTCTGCAGGCATGGAACACCTCTGGCACCAGTGAACAAATCCCCCAGAGACTGGACAAAACTTTAACTTTAATTGGGAAAAAGAGGTGCCTGTTGATGCCATCGTCATGGTGGTGGCCACTAAGAAGAAACTATCCGAAGAGAGTTCCACTGTCCATCCTCCGAACAAGGAGTTTTAAGTTGATGGATAATTTGGGAAGCATGTCTATGCTTCTGTGACCTTTGCCTTAAGGTCTCTGAACTATTTAACACATTTAAGTAAGTTACAGACAGACCAAGTTAAGAAAGAACTCTCTGATACCCATTCAGGTTCAGTTTCTGATGAGGTAAAGGTGTCTGTTACCTCTCAGTTGGCTACCCTGCAATCAATTACCAATTATTCCATGAGGTTAATTTTGCATGCGGCCAAAAGAACCTCAAGGGCAGTGGGTTCTGGCGTTTCCATAAGGAGGCATGCCTGACGCGCTTATTTAATTTTGTAGAGCCCTTCAATTCTTCGTTCATCAATGCCCCCTTTGATAGAATGTCTTTAGTTGGCCCCAAAGTTTAGGGCACTTTATCCATGTGTGAAAAAGATGGAAAAAACTTGTATGCCATGGCTATACATTTTTGCAGGCCTCAAAGATCCTTCTCCAGGAATCAATGCGGTACTGGAAAAGTGTGGTTCAAAAACTCCCAGGGTCCTTTCCAGGACACACGTGGAGGAGGTTCCCCCAGCAGTAGAGGAGGGGAACTCTAGTGGTCGACACCATCCTCGTGGCAGAGGTGGCTCACAAAACCAGGAGTTTGACAGACCCTTCAAGCGCTCCTGAAATGAGGCCCGATTTTCCTCCTTTGGAGGCAATCAGGGGTTGATTATCCCTTGTGCCAGAGAGCCTGGCTAGAGTTAACAAGATACTTAGGTGCAGAGGATCATTTCCAGAGGTTATGTAATACCCCTTTCCCTTTCTCCTCCAGTCTCAAGAAAAATCCCAGATGTTCTACCCACTCAGAGGAAACAAGCAGCACTTCAAATACAAAAGCTGTTAGAAAAAAACAGATAAAATCCGGAACTTACTCAAGATTCTTTTTAGTGCGACAGAAAACAGGGGACTGGAGACCAGTCTTGGATCTCATCAACTTGAACAAAATCAGTTTGATGCACCAAGTTTCAGATGGTCATGGTTCAGTCCAGTCTCCCATTTCTGGGCAAGGACGACTGGATGTTCTTGATGGAACTTCAGGACATGTACTATCTCTTAAAGATGAACAGATGGTCCAGAAGGTATTTACGCTTCCTGCTGGGAGCCAGCCATTACCAGTTCAGAGTTCTGCCCTTTGGCCTCATGACAGCCCCCAGGGTGTTCACCAAGTGTATGGCAGTAGTGGCAGCTCATTTGAGACTGCAAGGATTCTGGGTGTTTCCATATCTAGATGACTGGCTCATTACCACCCCGACCAGGCATCAAGTAATAGAGGCAAAAAATCAGGTCAGTCAGACATGCTCTTATCTGGGGATAACCATGAACTATGAAAAGTATTCTTCTACCTCATGAATGGTCTCTCAACTAAAATGTTGTGTATATGATTTTTCGTCAGAGGGGCCAGTCTTGCTGCAGTCTTTTCACTTCTCCCTTGAACAAGTGCAGCAGCTACTTTGCACTTTTCCCCCACAGGGGGAGTCACCGAGGGATGTTCTACTTCACGACTGGCCCTCTGACCTTCTTTATGCCTAACCACCAATCCCACTAATTACCAAGTTTCTGCAGAAAGCTGCCATGTTGAAGAGCAAAGATATCCTCATTGAACCTTTTTGACCTCAACAGATTTGGTTCCCCTTCCTTTGACCTCACTTACTCCACCAACCGTGAATTCTGGATCTAACTGCAGACCTCTTGTCTCATCCAATAGGCATGATTCATACAGTAATACTGAACCTCAGGCTGACTGCTTGGCTTCTCCAATTCCTCAGGCTGACTGCTTGGCTTCTCCAATTCCATTAATAGCCAGACAACCTATCTTCTCCTGTCCAGTCCATCAGATACTTTTATCTTCACATAAACCATCTACACATGTACTCTACTCCAGTAAATGAAGAAGATTTGCTTAGTAGTGCCACAAGAATAGCACTGATCCATTTTCAGCCCCTTTGCATAGTATCCTTGAATTCTTAGCCATATTTTTTTAAAGATGGAGCTAGCCACTCCACACTGGAGGTCCAGCTAGCAGCAATCTCAATTTACACACAGGATTTGAAGGTATTTCTGTTGCCTTCCATAGACTGTGCAAAAGCTTTTTGTGGGGTATTCTTCATGTAAGACTTCCTTTTAGAGGCCCTACTCCCCCATGGGATCTTAATCTGGTTTTGCAGCAACTTACTCAACCCCCTTTGAACCAGCTGCTAAATGAGAACTAAAGTATCTGTCTCAAAAAACTATTTTTCTAGTAACCACTACTTCTGCTAGAAGAATTTCAGAGATTCACGCCTTGTCTTTGAAACCACCTTATTTGATCTTTCAATTACTTTTAGTCCTTTTTAATTTAATTACATTTTTTCAAACTGTGTGTGGACTAATATTGCTACATACTCAAGTGTGCCAGCTTGCACTGCATGTAAATTGTTTTTACTACTTTTCTGAAAAAAAAAAAATTGTAAGCCTGTTTCCTACCTTTCCTGTAATTAGTGTTCCAGATACAGATTTGCTGTATCCAGGACTATTTGTAAGCTTCTGAGCCCCCAAGCCTTCCTGTGTTGGAGGGAAGCCTTCTAGCTCATCAGTGGGAGTAGTAAGCACTAGGTAACCTGTCTACCACATAAGTAGTGGTTCTGGCCCAGAATTTGTAGTTATTGGCCGTTTGGGCGGTCTTCCATCTCTCTCAACTTTCTGATTTGAAGGCCTGCATTTGCACTTGTTTCTGTCCTGTAACTCCTGGGCCCATCTCATTTGCTCACTCAAAAAATAAATAAATAAATATCTGCTTTTACTGTATTTGTGTTTCTTCCTCCTTTATTTTGCTTTTTATTTTAAGCACTTGGGCTTCAGACCAGTTGTTTTACATTAAGAAGGTTTGTGGTCTGCACTGTAGTGGCAGAACAGGTAGCTTACATCCTTCTAAGTTAGGAACTGCTGATTGAGGGCTCAGTGTCTGTTGTTCTAAAAGTGTATTAATTCTGGTTTAAGCACTTGGGCTTCAGGCCATTTATTTTACATTAAAAGGGTTTGTGGTCCGCACTCTTGTGGGAGGAGAGGCTGAACTCTGCCCTTCTGAGCTGGGAATTTCTGGTTAAAGGCTTATAGTGCCTGCATATTTAAACTGCTTCTTACTGAAATTGGTACACCTTGTTTGCTGTAGCATAGACTAGATCCAGGCCTGCTGATCTAGCTTTGTTTGTATAACTTGACAACTAATCCAGGCATTCTTTAAAGTATTCAATTGTATTTATTACTGCTTGGTAGTAACTTGATTAAAGTGTAGCTATCATTCTAAGTCTTTTGAATTAACCACTTGGGCTTCAGACCAGTTGTTTTACATGAGGAAGGTTTGTGGCCTGCACTGTAGTGGCAGGACAGGTAGCTTGCATCCTTCCAAGTTGGGAACTGCTAATTGAGGGCTCAGTGTCTGTTATTCTAAAAGTGTATTAATTCTGGTTTAAGCACTTGGGCTTCAGGCCAGTTGTTTTACATTAAGAAGGTTTGTGGTCTGCACTGTAGTGGCAGAACAGGTAGCTTACATCCTTCTAAGTTGGGAACTGCTGATTGAGGGCTCAGTGTCTGTTATTCTAAAAGTGTATTAATTCTGGTTTAAGCACTTGGGCTTCAGGCCAGTTATTTTACATTAAAAGGGTTCGTGGTCTGCACTCTTGTGGGAGGAGAGGCTGGCCTCTGCCCTTCTGAGCTGGGAATTTCTGGTTAAAGGCTTATAGTGCCTGCATATTTGAACTGCTTCTTACTGAAATTGGTACACCTTGTTTGCTGTAGCATAGACTAGATCCAGGCCTGCTGAATCGAGCTTTGTTTGTATGCTTGTTGTTTGTTTGCTTGTTATTCCCCTGAAATGCTAATTCTACCTAAAATGCAGCTTTTCAGCGCTTCTGTGGATCCCTGGTGATATCTGCATTGCTTACTGTACTTATTTCCTTGTTTCACTTGAAAGAAAGTTACTGTTTGTCGTTTTTGTATTTAAGTTACCTGTAACACATTGCATTTAAGTTACCTCACACTTGCTCACTAAAGCAATTATATAAGTTAGCACTAAAAAATTAAAAGCACTACACCCTCACAAACTCCCCCTGAGTACCCTGTTCCCCATTGGCCCTTTTTTTCAATTATAAAGGAATTCCCAGTACTATTCTAGCATGTCCAAAGGTCATTTGTCAATCTCCTCTCCAGTCCAGCTGGTGAATCTGGGAATCCTGAGGCAATGTTACAACTGCCTCATGTACACAGACAACCCTCTCCTCCTCCCAACAAATTCCAACACATGTGAGAGATGCAACCATATATCCATACTGGAGGCTAAGCTCTCTCAACTCAGTACTGGCGTAACCAGTCAGGAGGCGAAGGAAACCACACTCACTACAATTCCAGTCTCACATAGACCTACCACGACAGCAAATGAAACACATAAACACACAAAAACATACTCAGAATCTCTAAATAAAAATCTGCCTAAGCAGCAGAGACCTCCAAAGCAGACACCCAAGCAACTGCTGCCCCAAAACAAAACACGTGCAACACATATCTCACAAAGCCAGTGTGCCGAACAGTCACAGCCCTTAAGGCTAAACAACACACCTGATACACTTGTAATAGGTGAATCTATCATCAGGCACACTGACATCCCGCTCACCAGGCTGAACAAGGAGAAGGTCCCGGTGAGCTGCCTGTTGGGCGCTAGGATCCGCCACATAACACAAGTACTCAGGTCACTCCAAGGCAAGTACAAATATGACTCCGTCATTATCCATGCTGGTGTGAATGACTTGAGACGTACCTCCTTGGACTACATGAAAAGAGACATAGAGGAGCTCTCTGAGCATGTAGCCCAGGCCGGTATGACCCTGACCTTGAGTAGCATCTTACCCTCACCAAGAATGATGCCACAATATGAAGACAAGATGATCAATTTCAATAATTGGCTTAAGTATTGGTGTCATTCAAAGGGGATCCAATGCCTGTCAGCCTGGGATGACATGCTCGACAAGCCACGATGCTTTGCTAGGGACGGCTTGCACCTGTCACCCCTGGGCTTTCGGATATTGGCAAAGGCTCTTGCTACCCCATAGTGCCTTTTAAGGCAAGGCTCAAAAGACAAACCTACCTCCATAGGTATCACAAGGGATAAGAAACTAAGAGTAATGCTACTCAACGCCAGAAGTCTAAACCTCAAGATGCACGCACTCGAAACTCTCCTTAGCATGGAGAACATCGATATCTGTGCAGTAACAGAAACCTGGTTCAAGGCTCCCGAGAGCACCCCAGCACTACCAGGTTATACCGCATACCATGCTTTTCGGCCCCAAAACTTGGACCGAACCACAAAAGGAGGGGGAGTATCAATATTCGTCAAAGATACCCACACCTCCAGGTTGGTGGCACAGCACGAAGCATCAAAGACTGTCCATGTGCAACTAACAGTGGGTAAAACTGCCTTCCAGTTTATAGCCTGCTACGGACCACCCTCCCAAGCCCAGGAACCCCACTCGGCCTTCCTGATAACACAGGAAAATATGAAGGTCTCTCCAAACACCATTATATTGGTCAACTTCAACTACCCAAACATTGACTGGGAGCATTACTCTAGCTCCAACACCCTAGCCCAAAGGTTCCTAGAATTTATAAACTCAAATGCTATGGAACAACTTGTTACCACTCCCACAAGAAGGGAAAACATACTGGACCTGATCATCACCAACATGGGGACTCTATGCTCCAGACCATAAGTGTATCTCTCACTGGTAAGATCAGACCATAAACTAATCTCACTGGGTATTCACATGCCAACTCCACCCCCTGCCCTGAAAACCACAGTGAAAAACTTCTCTAAAGCAAATTTCACACTCCTCAAAACCGAGGTGGAATCCTTCAAAGCCCCCGGGCCTGTGGAAAATACAGCCCAGACCGCAGAATCCTTTATAAACGCATTCTATGAACACCTGCAGGAATGCATGGATCATGCAATCCCAAATAAAACCAAGACCCAATCCTCCAAAGGCAGACGTCCTGTCTGGTGGACCCCAGCCATAAACAAACCATACAATAGAAGGAAGAAGCTACTACATGATAGATCAAAATCCCAAAAAGGGAAGGCATCTCTGATCAGTATTAGCATAAAACTACGGGCACTCATAAAATCGTCTAAGGCCAGCTTCGAGAGAAAAATTGCACAGGACACTAAGGATAATCACAAGGCTTTCTTTAGTTATTGAAACTTGTAAAAATGCTGGTATTGTCAACAATAAAGGATGGTGCAGGAAAAAAAGTAATCCACTGCATATAAGGTTAACACCTTATTTAGAAGTTCGTTGGTCAGCGTAAAGTCGTTTAGCAGCATGTAAGGCACCAGGACTTAATGACTCGTGTTCAATTTCTTGTATTTTGAGGATTAAAAATCTTATGAGGTAGACTTTAGTTTTTAACTAATATATAAGACTTTTGGATGTTTTTAACATGATTAAAGTAATAAGTAATGGAGTTATGTATTACTATTATATATTTTTAAATAATTCATTGCTTAGATTAACTAAGTTAGTATACATAAGAAAAGCCTTTAATAAGGGTTGTACTTAGTTATTATGTTTTTAATTTATAAGTTTTAACATTTTTATACATTATATATATATATATATATATATATATATATATATATATATATATATATGTATATGTATACTTTTCATAAATATTTTTAACATTACACAACATTATGTGGTTTTGGTAAAATGAGTTTTTGTATGTTAGGTAGATTTAGTATTTTGGTTTTGTTGCAGTGATGCTTAATAGCGTGCATTGCCTCTTTAAATGGAGGCTGAAATGCTATTAATTAGCTAATTAAGTGCTTGCATTAAATTTGAAAAGTTTATTTAATGACTGTTTGAATTTGTACTGGCTGTTGTCTGAAGAAGTTCTGTTACATACAGAACGAAAAATGCTTTTAGCGTTTCACGCTATTTGTTCTGTTCATTAAAACTTTTTTGCTTACTTAGAAGTTTCACACGAGTGTATTTTCGTTGACTTTACGCTGACCAACGAACTTCTAAATAAGGTGTTAACCTTATATGCAGTGGATTACTTTTTTTCCTGCGCCATCCTTTATTGTTGACAATACCAGTGTTTTTACAAGTTTCAGTGAGTTGCTTTGGTTCTTGCTTTCTTTAGTTATGTTAGGAACCTGGGTGGGAATTCCCAGATATGCTCAGAATTAGTCCAAAATGACAAAACATACACCGAACCCACAGACATTGCCAACATCCTAGCTGACAGGTTCAGCGCAAACTCCCCCCCCCACCAAAAGGGCAAATATCTATCCCAGCAGAGTGCTGCCCCCCCCCCCCCGACATCTCAGATGCTCAGGTAAGAGCCGCCCTCTCCAAAGCAAAAAACACAGCATCAATGGGACCAGACGGTGTCCCGGGCTGCGTCCTACATGAACTCCAAGAAGAGCTAAACTCAAACATAAAACTACTGTTCAATCTCAACCTTACTACAGGATATGTACCCAAAGAGTGGCATACAGCAACAGTGGTCCCTCTCCACAAAGGTGGTGCCTCAATGGATTATGGAAACTATCCATATAAGCCTGACTAGCTTGGTCTGCAAAGCTATGGAAAGGATCATAATGGACCTCAAAGATATTGGGGACCTACAGACACTGGATCCTACCCAGTTCGGCTTTAAGGGCAGATCCTGCTTCTTAAACCTGGTCGATTTCTTTGAAACAGTCACCAAGGCCATTGACGAGGGGAAGGTGGTCCACACAGCCTACCTGGACCTCGCAAAAGCCTTCGATACAATACCCCACTTGGGCATTATAGATAAGCTCACCAGCTTAAATATAAACCCCTATGTCACTAGATGGGTTGCAAACTGGCTCAAGGACAGAACCCACATGGTTAGAATTGCTGGAGCCATGTCAGACTCCAAACCAGTTACAAGTGGCATCCCACAAGGCTCAGTCCTGGGACCTCTCTTGTTCGGTATACATTTCTCGGAGGTACAGGCCAACACGGAAGGACTGTGGCTGACCAAGTTCGCAGATGACTGCAAACTGGGCACCATAATCGACTCTCCAGCCGACACAAGCATTCTCCAAAAGGGCCTCATAGAAACAGTCAACTGGTGCCAGAGCCATGGCCTCAAGCTAAATGCCAGAAAGTGTATAGTCATCCCCTTTGACAAAAACAAAGTGCCCACAAATTACCACACAGGTGGTAATCCATTAAGTACAGAAGAAGTAATTAGGGACCTGGGGACCCATGTTGATAGCATTCTCTCATTTGACAACCACATGGCCAAAGTGGTTAGAAAAAACATTTTATATAGCCCACCTAATCATGAAGGGATTCACATCTAGATCAGGGGAGGTCATCGTACCTCTTTACTCATCCCTCATCAGGCCTATAATTGAGTACAATGCCCCTTTTGGGATGTACCTTACCCAACACCTGCAGCAACTGGAAAGACCCCAAAAGTACCTCACCAAGAGGATCAAAGGGCTCAAACAGATGCCATGCCATATGTTGCCCGGCTAAAGAATTTCCAGCTCTACTCAGTGGCATACCGCCTGCTCAGAGGCGATCTGTGCCTGACGTATAAAGCCATGTCCAACCCGGAATTAATGGACATGCTGCACCTCAGAAAATCCAAATCCCATCGAGCACGCTCAAGAGACTTGAACCTCAGCACTGAAATAAATAGGACATGCTGGAGGGACAGATTCATAACCCAGAGGCTCCCTTCACTCTGGAATAAAATCCCAGTGCAGGTTAGGCAGAGTCCCTCATTGACTCTCTTCAAGAGGAATCTTGATGAGTGGATGGGAGATCGTAGGTTTACCCCGGGTATCACTTCTGTGTCACTGTTAGACAGAGGCACAGCATACTAACCTCGAAAAAGGGCATAGCAAAATTAATTTAAAATGGGTGGCGAAAGCCAAACACACTCTGGCTAGGCTTATAAATGCCCTAGGGCAGATAGCAAGACAGAGTCACTTTAAGAACTAACTCTTCCTTTTTCCCCTAAAGTGGTTTCGGAGTCTACTATTAATCAATCTATCAATCTGCTGGTTTTCTTCCCCAGATTTTCTAACAATGATGAATACACATTGCATTTATTGGATTTCCACAGGCAGTTACATTTTACCTGCACGGAAGAGAAAGTATCAGAAAGACTGTGCAGTTATTTGTTTCTTTTTTTGACGTTCAACTAGGAAAACATGTTGCCGAAATGACTCTATCCAGATGACTTACGGATTGTATTTCTTACATATACAACAAATTGGGCATTACCTTATTGAATCCATTACGAGCTCACTCCACTAGAGCCATGGCTACTTCATCAGTCTTCCAATCAAGAAATTCCGTGGATGACATTTGTGCTGCAGCTACTTGGGTGCTCCCCACATATTAATTACTCATTACAAATTGGATATGGTCTCCAGGGGCAGGACATCATTTGGTTCAGAGGTGCTTAGGAATATTCTTCCTTGAGTCCACCCAGAGATGTAGGTAGCTGGGGATTCTATCCCATAAGTTGAGAACATAATGAAAATTGACAACATCAGATAAAGAAGTTATGTACTCACCATAATGTTCCAGCTGTGTTGTCCATTTTCATTCTTCCTCAACTCCCTCCCACCAAATCCTACCCTGTAGTCTCCTGGAAGAGCAAGTGTTTTTCTGATTATGCCACTTCCTTGGAACATGGCTCCAGCTATAGTCTCCTCTGTTTGTATTTCAGTACTTCTTTCTGCTGATATTAGCAAACAAGATCTCAGGTACTTGAGGTTGATGCATTGTGGGTTAAGGAGTAGCTCGAGAGTCTTCTGGCTGCCATGGGCTTTTGCAACAGCTCTGATCTGAACCCATAAGTTAAGGAAGAACAATACAGATGAAACATTATGATAAGTACACAACTTCTTTTTATGAAAGGTTAAGGAGCTAGGAAGGGCATGTTTTAAGACTGAACAGTGCATAGATAAATGTACCACTTGTAAGGTCTGACTGGGAGACATAGGGTGGGGGGGCACATTTCGGAGTGGGGTGCAATGGAGTTTGGCTGTGGGTGAGGAACACATGAATTGACACTGTCTTGAGGTATATTGTATTGCTTTTAGTTTAAGAGGGGCTATGATTAAGTGCTAAAATTAGACTTCCTTTCATAAGTAATTGTTGCAGGTACACTATAGAGTACTAGACTCAGAACTGACCTCCAGTGACCCTGCTGTAGGTACTCCATTAGTAATTGTCCTTATTCCTAGCGTTGTCCTTTTTACCAAGACCTTTTTGTTATACCATTCAGCCGTGTAGAAGTCTCTTTACCCATTGCTGATCCTGCCCAAGTTACTTCGGTTTTCCTGCCATCAGGGCCAGTGTTAGAATTTTGGGGGGCCCCCAAGCACTTCCAGTCTGTGTATCTCCCTGTCACTGCCACCCTTCCTAAGCAACCATGTGAAGTTGTTCAGTCTCGCCGTTCATTTTTCACTGATGGGTTCGAAGCCGGTCCATCAGCTGTGACATGGCCGTTAGCAAAGCTCAAGGTTTACCAGTAGCTCGAGACCAAGCCCCTTATCCCATGATGCATTGCTGGAATTACCTCAGATCTAGTTTGCCGTGGCACGGATCTCAGGGGTTCCAGTTCGCTTGAGCCTTTTTTGACACAAAATCGCTATTTGAAAGTCTTTTTTCAAAAACTTCTTTATCTTTTATAGATAATTACTTACTATATAGCTCCTGTAGTTGTCTCTTTAGACCTATTCCCTTGGTGCTTCATAGTTTATCATATTTGTAGCAGTCTCGTGTTAGGTCTAGTTTTTCAGTGTGTGTTTCCTTATATTACTATAGTGTTCATACTGTAGATAGTGTGCTGTTTCACTTTTAGTAGAGTTGGCCTTCCTTTCCCAGGCCATTGTTCGTGTGTGTTTTGTATTACAGTTGAACCTAAGGATAACTTTAACTTTTAGGCTGTATTATACTGTTGGCCCATTTTTCTCGGCCATTTGTTAAACAGTGTTGGTTTATTAGTAGTGTTATTTTGACCCTAGGATAGATTTTTCTTCTAGGTTGTTTTAGACTGTTTAGTCTGTATTTTGCCTTGTATGTCTGAGGAAAAAGACAAACACCCAAAATCTGGATTCAAAAAATGTCCAGACTGCGGGCAAAAAATGTCTCTCACTGATGGGCATGTTCAGTGTGTGTATTGTTTGGGTGCGGTGCACTTGCAGGAGTCCTGTAATTTTTGCCATTCCTTTTCTTCAAGGGTTCTTTTAGAGAGGAAAAGGAAGCTTGTGGATTGAGGTTTGCTGAAGCATCTTTTTACTGAAGCTTTGTCTGACCAGGATGGGGCCAGCAAGTCCTCTAAATCATCAAAATCATCTCCTGATTCCAAGGCATCTAAAAAGTCTAAGAAAGTGGAAGATTCCGGGACTTCAGGTCCACAGCTATCGGAGCCGAGTGTCTCTTCTTTTCTGAGCCGGCCCACTGTCTTGGAGCCGGTCTCTGAGAGACCTGTATCTCCACTCCTCCAATTGGCACCTTCGGTGCACTCCTCTAGATTTTCTGTCAGCCTCTCTGATTTGGATATGGACTGATTGGTGCAGAAGCTCTTACGGGCACCAGGCCTTGCCAAATTGTTGTCGGAATCAAAGACCACCATCCCATATATGACTGCTCTTCCTCCGAGCTGTACCGGATCTTCGGAGCCGGAGGTGGCAGACCTATTCTTCGTGGAGCCTTTGGAGTCGACACATGCTCCAGTGTTATCGGTTCCATCTACTCTGACATCCTCTGCGCTGACCAGGGACTCTAGGGGCCGACACACTCCTGTCGGGTCCAGGGAGGATAGTCGCACCGACTTGTCGGTGCCAACTCTTCCTCTCAGGGCCTCGGCTCGGATGAGCTCAGCTTCTACCTCTTGCTGAGAGCCCACGGCCTCGGTGCTTGTGGAGATGGCAGTTCCCTCTGATCCATCGACTCCTTCTCATCCGAGCCATGATGCTTTCGAGACCATGAGGAGAGCCTTGTCCCAAAGACATCCTTGACGCCAGGTCTGGCCTCTTCTTCCTGAAAGTGTCTGTGTCTGCTTCTTCCACCATCGTCCAGGCCAAGCGTCGAGACCCTGAGCCTCAGGTAACCCCACAGGGTGCCCCTTGCTCTTCCAAGACCTCCCCAGAGGCTCCCACTGAGGAGGCCCCCAGGAAGAGATTGTGTAAGAGGAGACACTTGACTTGGATGAGTCAGAAGAGTCTCCCCGATCCCCCTCTGAGGATATCTCTTTTGCGGAGATACTCGAGATCCTTAGGCAGAGGGGTGATTTGCAATCCAAACGCCTTACTGAGGACGAGTCAGTTCTTCTGTAGGCTTTTGGGTCACAACCTTCCACCTCTTGGGTGTTTCCACCCTTCGATGAGCTCATGCAGCTGGTCTCTCGAAGGACATGGGAGTCACCGGAGTCCATAGAGCCTGTTCCTCGGAGGCCCAACAAGTTCATTTCTGCCCCCGTAGATAAAGATTTTTTGTCCAAGGGAGTCCCTGTTGATGCCATGGTGGTGTCGGTGGCCACCAAGAAGGAAATGTCTGAGACTTCCTTGACGATCCATCCTCCTAACGGAGAGTCCAGGATTATGGATCGATATGGGAAACGCATGTTTAGTTCAGTGACTTTTACACTCTGATCCCTGAACTATCTGACCCACTTCACCCGACTGCAAAGAGATCTCCTTAAGGAGTTGGGAGATACTCTTCACGCTACTGTAGCTGCAGGGGCTTCTGACAAAGTTGCCGCCCAGCTCGCTACCCTAAACTCCATTGTGAACATGTCCATGCGTCTCATATCATATGCAGCTGATGGGACGAGTAGAGCAGCGGGTACAGGAGTTGTGCTATGATGACATTCCTGGATGCACTTGTGTTCCTTCGCGGAGCCCTTTAAGTCTTCATTTGTCAACACCCAGTTTGATGGCTCATCTCTGTTTGGGCCCAAAGTGAAGGAAACTCTCACCTGGTGTGAGCAGGAGGGAAAGTCTCTGTCTGCCGTCAGAGTCCGTTTTTCCACCCCTACTCGGCCTTACCCCAAAGGCCAACGGGGAGGGAAAATGTGGTTCCGAAAAGCCCAAGGAGCCTTTCAGGACACACATGGTTAACCCTTCTCTAGGGGCAGAGGAGGGGGTAACAATGTAAGATGCCGCCCTTGTGGCAGAGGGGGTCCGCAACACCAGAGTGATAGAGATCACTTCTCTGATCAACCCTATCAGCGCTCCTGAAGGGAGACCCAACTGTCCTGCTCTGGAAGCATTCTGGGGTTGCTTGTCTTTATACTCAGATGCCTGGCAAGATATAACAAATGACAGCTGAGTACAAAGTTTTATTTCCAGAGGGTATTTCATATCATTCTTCACCCAACCCACATCCCCAAAGAGTATCCCGGACATTCCACCCAGTTACAGGTAACAAGCAACTATAGAGGTCCGCAAGTTGCTAGAAAAAAAAAGAGTCATCCAGCCAGTCCCAGCAGACCAAATAGGATCCGGAACTTACTCAGGATTCTTTTTGGTTCCAAAGAAGACAGGGGACTGGAGACCTATTTTGGACCTCAACAGACTCAACCAATTTGTAAAGAAAGAGGAGTTCCAGATGGTCACACTTCAGTCAATACTTCCCTTTTTAGAGAAAGACAATTGGATGTGCTCGATAAATCTCAGGGATGCGTACTACCACATAAAAATGGCCAGGCCATCCAGAGATCATTTGCATTTCCGGCTGGGAGCCAATCATCATCAGTTTCGAGCCCTGCTCTTTGGTCTCACTACAGCCCCTAGAGTGTTCACCAAATACATGGCAGTGGTCATGGCTCATCTGAGGCGTCTAGGATTCCAGGTGTTTCATTACCTAGACAACTGGCTCCTCACCTCCACCACCAGGCATCAACTTATTCAAGCAAGAGAATACACTCTTGACACTCTGCCATCACTCAGGCATTACAATCAACTCAGAAAAATCTGCCTTGTCGCCATCGCAGCATGTTGTTTGTATAGGGGCAGAGTTAGACACTTCAACCACCACTCTACGACTACCAACAGAGAGGGTTTTACTCCTCCGCCAGCATATCAACTCACTAGTGTCGAAGGACAGAGCACCAGCCGCAGAAGTCTTAAAAATATTAGGTTTGATGGCTGCAGCGATCTTGGCCATATCATTAGCAAGGATGCATATGCGGATTCTTCAATGGCTGCTGTTCACCCAATGGTCCTATCAGGAACTTCCAATGAGTCATATGATTTTTATTACAAACTCTTGCAAGAGAGATCTCCAGTGGTGGCTAACGTCTCTTCATGTAACTATAGGGTGTCCCTTTGCTCTACCCCCTCCAGTAGCCACTGTGACCATGGATGCTTCCCTGATAGGGTGGGGGGGGGGGGCATTTTCAGGGAATGACCGCCCAAGACACATGGATGGATCAAGAATCACACCTGCACATCAATGTCCTGGAGATGAGAGCAGTACTTCTGGCGTTGCAGTACTTTCAAAACTCTCATCCTCTAGGGACGATTGCAGTTCAGACAGACAACATGTCGGTAGTCAGACACAGCAACCTATTTGGTCTGCTGGGAACAAGCAAGGTGGGACCAAGTCTTACCCCCTTTGCCGAGAAGCCATCAGAGTCTGGCAGTGGGCTGTCTCCTCCCAGCGCTTTCTGTTGGAGATCCAACATGATAGCAGACAAACTGAGCAGGGCAATTCTGTTGCCACACGAATGGTCCCTCAAACAAGAGATTGCGGACAAGATTTTCCACAAATGGGGCCAACCTTGCTGCGATCTTTTTGCCAGTCACATCAACACGAAATGCAGAAACTACTTTGTCCTGATTCCCCCTCCGGGACAACCCCTGAGAGACGCAATCGTACATGATTGGCCCCCGGGTGTCCTCTATGCATTCCCTCCAATCCCTCTTATACCCAGACTTCTACAGAAAGCAATGTTGCTGGGAAGGACTATCATCCTCATAGCCGCACATTGGCCTCGGCAGATTTGGTTCCCATTCTCCTCATCATCATCTATTGGAGGATCCATGGATTCTGGACCCAGTTCCGGACCTTCTGACACATCCATCGGGGGCCTTCCATCCCTCATTGCAGTCACTGAAGCTCACAGCTTGACTGCTCCAGTTCCCATCATAGCCAGGCTTCATGAT